>NC_057801.1:364060786-364295013 GCF_018294505.1 Triticum aestivum | reverse complement strand
AGTCCATTTCGTCCGTTTTGCGGTACGCCACACCCCTCCTGATCAACAGGACTCCCGTTTCGACCGTAGCGCTCCAACACAAGTCCGTTTTGTCCGTTTTGCGGTACGCCACACCCCTCCCGATCAACAGGACCCCCGTTTCGACCGTAGAAGGTCCGTTTCCACCATTTTGCGGTACGCCACACCCCTCCCGATCAACAGGACTCCGTTCCAAACGTAGGAGGTCCGTGTCCTCCGTTGTGCGCTATGCCAGGCCTCGTTTCCATCGCCTGTTCCGTCCAAGCCCTCCCGATGAACATGACCACGCATTCCGTTCCGACCCAGCCAGTTGGCTCCCACGCGTTCTGTTGCCTCCCGATGAACACGACACATTCCGTTGCCTCCCCATGAACACGATGATGACACTGTTTCTCTATTCCGACCTAGCCATGTACGTATGCGCGAGTAGGCGTTCGAGACCCTGCCCGTATGTACGTACATGGCCGTGTTTTCTTTCTTGCACCCTCGCCGCTGTACGTACGTGTACGTGCGCGCCTCTACTACGACCAGTATGTACGTACATGTTCGCGACCAGAATGACAATGCTACGTACGCTTCGACCAGGTGGGTCCCGACTGTCAGGCACTTCCTTACCTGCGAAGATGTAGCTGGTGGGTCCCAGCAGTTAGGGGGCAAATAGTTTTTTTTTCCTCGGACGCACTTCCTTGCGTGCGAAGATGTAGCTGGTGGGTCCTAGCAGTCAGGGGGGCGAATTGTTTTTTTTTTGCCCGGATGCACTTCCTTGCGTGCGAAGATGTAGCTGGTGGGTCCCAGCAGTCAGGGGGAAATGTTTTTTTCGCGAAATATGGTGGCCCGTACAATGGGTCCCCGCTGTCAGGTGGAGGAATAATTATTTTGCGCATAATAAGGAGGCACTTCCTTGCGGCCGCCGTGGACACAGCTGTCAGCCTCTCCACGCACAGTACTCTTTCGATGGAAGTCAGTCGTTGACCACATTGTCCACGCCGCGCCGAGAGCACCACGGCGGTGGACGACAGCGAGGCCTAGGAAGGGGACGACGCGGAGCCGGGGAAGATGCAGAAGTGGATGCCCACGTGAAGAGGAGTACGAGGGTGAGGTTGTCGTCGCCGCAGAATAACAGGGGGTGTGGGTGAGTAGAGGGATGGCCTAGACAGCGGTGGGAGTAGTAGGGGGCGGTGAGGCCTCCGCGGCATCACAGCCGGCCACGGGAGGCAGGAGCACGCGGCACGACCGACGCTGCTTTGGGCGGCTGGAGCACGAAGACCAAAGGTTCAAGAAGCACTACAGCCGTTGGATGGACATCGTACAGTCACTGCAGCTAGAGTCGTTCATATTGACTAAGTTGACAAAGCCCTCCATCCCCGTAAACTTAGTAGGCCCACAAGTCAGCCTCCCACCAAGGTGAGTCCCAGCTAGCAGGGGGAGTATTCATTTTTTGTGCGTAATAAGGAGGCATTTCCGGTGGGTCCGAGCTGACAGCGGGGGGAACTTTTTTTTCACGAAATACAGAGACCCTTCTGGTGGGTCCCAGCTATCAGGTGGAGGAATCATTATTTTGCGCGTAATAAGGAGGCATTTTCCTGTGTGGGCTCCTACTGTCAGCCTCTTCCGATGGCTGTTGTTTGTTGACCATGTTGACCTCGCCGCGCCGAGAGCACAAACGCGGTGGATGAGGGCGGGGCCCAGGAAGAGAACCACCTGGAGCCGGCGAAGCCACCGCAGTGGATGCCCATGCTAAGGGGAGAACGAGGGCTGACTGGTCGGCTGCGGAGTGAGGCTGACGTCACCGGGAAATAACATGATGTGTGGGTGGTTAGAGGGATGGCCTGGCGGCAGCACAACCAGCCACGGGAGGAGGGAGCAGGCACTGCCGCCGGCGCTGGTTTGGGCGGCTAGAGCAAGATGATCAGAGATTGAAGAAGCACGGCGGCCGTTGGATGGACATCCAACAGTCACTGCTGTGTGTTGACTAAGTTGACAAAGCCTTGCGTATGCGTCAAAAAAAAATTTAGGACAGCGTCATCGTCAACCTAGTAGGCCCAGAAGTCAGCCTCCAAATCTGTGGAAAACAGCATACAGCCCATTAGCCACTATTTTCAATAATTTACAGCCCATTTGCTAATTCTGAAGGATATTTGAAGCTCATATTATTTTTATTAGCATTACAGACCATATATTCTGGGCAGTGCTAAAAAATTCAACGAAATTTTGCATATTTCGATGGGGTCCGAACTCTTTTAATCATGAAATTTCGAGTCACGTTAAAAATAGTTTTCAAAAAATTATATCAAAATAAAATTCCAAAAACAATTCCCCGCAAAAAAAATGAATGAAATTTAGAATCTTAACTAGCAAGATGCCCGTTCGTTGCACGGAACATGAAGATGCATTTGTATGAGTAGTTTATCTTCTGGGTGAAAAGATGATATTTTAATGTAATTGCCAGTTGGCTTTGGTTTTTATAAGAGTAGAGAGTAGAGAAATCCTGAAAAAATGGTATTTTAATGCAATTGCCGGTTGGCTTTGGTTTAAAGATTTACAGCCCATTTCTTACAACTTATAGCCCGTTTTCTGGGGAAGCCCATTTCTTATCCCTCCTCGTCTTGAAAGATTTGCAGCCCAGCAGGGCTGAGAAAAGCAAGTAGGCCTCGGTTTTGGTATTCTCCAAAAAAAAGAACTGGGCTAGCCAATTTCAGAAAGAAAAAAAATATCAACTAGGATCATCATGTGCTTAATAAAAGCGTAAGCGTGGGCTAGACGAGCCACAGCCCCCGCACAGCGCGCAGTTGAGCTCCGTCTCTGAAACTTAAAAACAACTGGGCGAGCTGCTGGGTCCCTGGTGTTATCTGCTTGTTGTGTAATTTTCTCATTTATTGACTACATTGACAATGGCGTGGAACCTAGTTGTCAAACAATTAGGAGGAAGTATTGTTTTGGCTTGTAATAACGAGGCACCTGCTTGCGAAATGCAATGACCCTGGTGGGTCCCTACTGTGAGCCTCTCCACATACAGTCATCTCCTGATTCCTCTTGGTTGTTGACCATGTTGACAACACCAGACGGCGGTGAGCACAGCGAGCTAACGAAGGAGGAGAACAACGACAAGGCCTCGGACGGGAACGAACAGCAGCCATGAAAGATGCGGCAGTGTAGTGGCAGGTCGAGGGGAGTACGAGGGCAACAACATGCAAGTCAAGCATACAAATGGTACAAAAAGCCCAAGGATTAACTGTTCATCAAATTTTTAGACAAAACCCAGATTGAACATGACAGTAACATCTAACCCAACCACTCTTTTTTGCAGTCACAAACAAATGGATCGGTCTGATCCATAAAATCAACATCCTGTGCAAAAAAAATTATTTCAGGATGTCTACAACTTATTGTAAATATAAGCCGAGCATGTGTAGAAGCCCATTTGTCCACCTCAAACTTGTTTTTTTGCTGTTCAACATCTTCGTCCGTGAGAAATCTCTTGTTGTAAAAATTAAGCCTCATGGACAATAGTAACCTCACGTTCAACAGGAAGAATGTGACAAAGCTTCTGTTTGCCTGGTTGGATGCACATCGTCCCATCGTTATTGTCCTCAAACGAATGTCATGAGAATTGAGAAAATCCTTGTGCTTATTACGCCAACGATTGGTTATATGTTTTTCTCCATGTGGTTCTCCCCAAGTAGACATGAAGATTGAAAACAGTTAAGGTCTGAAAAAAGAGTATGTCGAAAGAACGACAACTGAACAGTTAATTCTAGTACAATATATACGGGCTTTCAATGTGCATGAAATCATCACCTCTATGTATAAATTCTCCAGAGATCGAAAGCATCGCAGCAAGCCAATAATTATGTCCAGATCAAAACTATACATTCTGATATATATGATCTTGACAAAATCCAGCAGCATTGATAGGCTATCAATGGATGAACTCTTCATTGAGCATATAACATAATATTAGTACCCAAAGTGTACTCCAAGATGATATAAAACTTATGCGCGCAAATGAAAAATGCAGCATATGATGACAAATGTGTAGATGAAAATATACGGTACCTGAAAAA
The DNA here is from genome assembly GCF_018294505.1 of Triticum aestivum. Lineage (NCBI taxonomy): Eukaryota > Viridiplantae > Streptophyta > Magnoliopsida > Poales > Poaceae > Triticum > Triticum aestivum. The sequence continues at coordinate 364,290,931 of NC_057801.1, read as the reverse complement.
GTGAGGAGCCAAACACCAACTCCTTGTGATTATTAAATGGGTCACGAATTACACCCAAGGTCTCTAGTTTGGACGCAGAGACGACAGTTATTTCTGAAGGTGTATAACAACTATGAAGGAGCAACCTTTCAATTGAAGAGGTATCTTCAACGATGAGCTGCTGTCCTTTAAAACAAATTCCAATCCTTTTAAGGTGAGCGACTTTATTTGGAGACAACTGATACCGATTTCTATTCCCAAAACAATCAGCAAGCGATCCAGGGCAGGGCAACTGGAGTGGATGATGCTGTGCAGTGAGGCCTCCGACAGATAAACCACCATAAGCAAAAGTTTTTTTAGCAGTGGGAGTCGAAGCATTTGTACCAGATCGTCTGGTAGATGGCACCGGGCGAAGGTGGCGGTGTGGAGAGAGGAGGAAAACCGCGAGATGGACAACGGTGGTGTGGGCATGAATTCTTGGTATGTTCGTGGTATGAAACTTTCGTGGTAATGGTAGAACTCAAACTGCTAGAGTTTTCCAAATTCAGGGGATGTCAGCCAAGCGTCCACCTTGCCGGCTGTGGACAACAGGTAGCTTGTAGGGATGCAGAGGCATTGAACAGGGCCCTGCTAGTGAGAAGAGACGATGGCTCTGATGAGATCAAATTCAGGAAGGACAGATATCTGACGACAGTCGAGATTGAGGGGCGCGGTGCGCCATAGAGGGCACCACCAAGTTGAGAGGACTTGTGTGCGGCAGCAATCCTTGGTGGGGAGAAGCGAGATGATCTCCTCAAGGATGACGTCCGGGAGATCACTGATGCGGTCCACCGGAGATTCTACCGGTTCCTCAAATCCGGGTGGGGGGGCTCGCTGCTTCTCCCCGCGCTACCGGGTGCCGGATCTACAACCGGCGTCGCCGCTGGCGGGAGCCTCATCTTCTTGGCGCTGGGGCCAGCCGACTCCATTTTCCTTGTGGGCGTCGCACCGAGCTCATGGGTTTGAGCAGAGTAGCCAGAGACGAGCCTAGTGGCAGCGCGAGTGGGGAAGAAGGAGGGCTGGGGATTTCTATAGGAGTGGAAGAAGAGGAGCAGGCGTTTTATGTACGAGTGAGGAAGAAGGTGAGCGGGGTTTTCTGGACGAGTGAGGAAGATCGGGGAGCGGGGGGAATTGGGTGGGGAGACGGAAGAGGGAGAGTGAGCTGTTCGTCTTTATAAGGCACGCTGCACTAACTACTCGCTTTTTCCCAAGAACCGCTCTCTTCTTTTGCGTTACTGCATGACTGGCCATGCATATAGGATGCATGTGCCCGCCGGCCACTGCATGCGCCTGGTTTGTTACTAGGCCTATTTAATAGGGTGGTTATGAAGTAAATTAAGGAGATTTATTTTCTCTGTGTGCATCCACCAAATTAGAGGATGCGGTACTGGATGCAGACACTCACATTAAACTAACATTCAGAAGAACAAAAGTTCAGCATGTCTATGCATCTCAATGATTCACCATACTATAACCAATATACAAAATTGTGAGAAGGTGTGGAAATAAAGAAAACCGGTTGATGCTTCTCTGAGCAAAGGGCCTCCCTGTGGACGCATTAATTTCCTGGGCATGCTTGTTTCTTCTCAATGTTGCAAGCACTTTGAGCATGTTGGCAACTCCACAGCTATCTAGCTGCCTCATCTTGCAATTGATGCCGACACATTTGCAGCAAACACATGAGGCAATAGAGATGACTCAACATGGGTCCATATTGTGCAGTTCCCCTGATATCCTATTCATTGTCCTGAATCTGAAAAGATAGGAAAACAATAGCTATACTTAAACGGTGTTGCAAAACAGTAGCACATATCAATAGCTCGGCATGACAAAACACGATCATCTGGACGAAGGGGATACTGACCTGCCTGAGGAAGATTACATATAATTTCATAAGTCCTTGGTTGATTTCCACCTTCGGCTGCACTGCTTGTTTGCTCCTCCAGACATGACAGGATCGTTCCGCACTGCATTCAGCAAGTCAACGTACGAATAAGCTAATTTCATCTTGCGGTGGTCATTGTACCTAGTTACGAATGTAGGAATACCTGGAGCACCATGAGGTTAGCTGATAGCAGGTAGATGCAGCCATATAAATTTTGTGCGGTGCTACCAAAATTGAGGTTTGTATCCCTTCCCGTTATGAGAATTCTTCTTGAAGTTGGTAGAATGTGACGGCTTGTTCTTTGCATCAAACTTGCCTTTCCCCTGAGATTTGTTCTTGTTGTTTTGGGGCTGGTTGGGCTGGAAGTTCTTCTCGTGTACCATGTGGGCGCTAGAAGCTCCCTCGGCGACCAGAGCACGTGTGTCTTTTGCTCTCGCCTTCTCCTCAAAATCAAGAGTTCTAATGACATCCAAAACAGAAAACTCATGTCTCTTGTTTTTCAGAGAAGTAGCAAAATCGTTCCACGAAGGTGGAAGCTTGGCAATGATGGTCCCAGCAACAAATTTGTCCGGCAATACACACTTAAAGTACTCAAGTTCCTTAGAGAGTGACTGTATCTCATGAGTCTGCTGAACAACAGAGCGCTCATCGGTCATCTTGTAGTCACAGAATTCCTCCATGACGTGGCCTCGAGCGCAGCCCACATGTCTTTGCCGCTGTCAAACAACATATACGAATCCACAATGGAATCATCAAGAACACTCAGCAGGGCGGCTTTGAAGAGGGTATCCATGTTCTGAAAAGCTTCCTGCTGTGTAGGATTAAGATCGCCCTCAGGCTTACCCTTAGTGGCGTCATAGCAGCACATGATCTGAAGCCAATATACTGCTCTTGTGCGCCACCTTTTATATTGCACTCCCTTAAAAGTAGGCGGCTTCAAAAGCGCAGCAAAACAACTCGGAGTAAATTGCATGTGATCAGGTTTTTGGATTGGATTCTTGAATATATGAGCAATTTAGTATGAGATTTAATCCGAATCAGCAGTAAATAGATCATGACGACAATTGGAAACATCAAAGTAATGATGCGGACTAAACCAGGAGGACAGAATCACATACTGTACAGCGGGAGCAAAACCGATGTGGTTGATGTTGTCACTCATGTCGTTGGTGAAGAGGTTACCGAGGTCGGGGAAGAAGGCTGTCATTGAGGAAGTCGTCGCTGGTAGCAGTCACAGGAGTGTGCTCCCCAAAAACCTGATCGCCCCTCTCCCGTACAGGATCACGAAAGGTGGGGTTCGGAGGACTGTTGTCCCTTCTCGCGGTGCACGCCGGAAGCAGGGCTGGAGAAGAATTGCGTGGTGGCGCTAAGATCTGGAACGGTGCGAAACCATATGATACAGCGGCGGCTAGGGTAGAGCATGTCAGGTCGGAGTATAATAGTAGGCTTTTGCCCCCAAACCCCACATCCAAGTCAATAATAGCTCAAAAAAAAGTCAATAATAGCCCCACCAAGGTTTATCTCAAAACAAAAACGGAGTAATTATGGCGTCCGTTAGTCCCTTTAGTATAAATACAATATCATTAATAATGGCCCCACCTTTTGTCTCACAAAGTAGAGTATGTTGGAGTACAACCGGCTACACATTTACAATCCACTTCTCTTCTCTCTCCTCTTCTCTCTCCCTCAACTAAGCACAAATACTATATTTAAATCCTTATAGCCTGCGTATGTCATCTAATTATAGTAGTACTTGCTCTAAAAGTTACTATCCACTTTGTAGTATGAAATGCCGGGCGTGCAACGGACGGTGCCCACGGTCGGCACGCCGCTTCAACGGCGGAAGTAGTGAGAGGTCGCGTCGCCCTAACTTGCCATCAATGTGGAGTGGCGGGCTCAGCTGGCGCCGGGCGGGAAGCGCGCGCGGGAGGGGGAGGGGGTTTTGTTGGGCCAAGAAGGTGAGAAGCCAACTTGGGATCGGTCCGGACGGGGAAATATCATGTGCTCCCATACTCTGCATATGACACTAGTGTATGTTACTACTCCCTCATTTCCGGTTTATAGAGATGTTTAGAGTAACATAGTAATATGTTATAGTACAAGTTACTCCCCACTATGACCAGCCTTGGCCTCTCCCAGTGCTCCACCATGTATAGCTGTTAAGCCTGCCACGTAGGCATAAAATATGATGTGGCACCAATAAACTAAGCACCTATGCATTGAACACTTGAGTTACTAAGCCATTTAATGCACTTAGCACCTCATCTAAAGAGCATTAATAGCATAGCCAGCTGCTGGCTATAAGCCTACAACCCATCTTATAGTCAACATGTACTACAAAGTGCCTAGGAGCACGTGCTAGAGCTGGCTCTTCACGAAGAGCCCGCTTACCTTATCTCTCCTCTTCTCTTTCCTCCAACTAAGCAGAAATATACTACTGTTTATTCCTTATAGCCCGCTGACTCAGCTCTATTGTACTTGCTCTAAGCACATCTAAGCACTTGCTAGCACCCCCTTGACCGTGGACCTTGACGGTGTACGTCACCTTGTGTCTCATAATTTTCCTCGTCATCATCTGAGTCCTAGAAGATCTCACCCACATCATCCTTAGCATGCAGCCGCCTTGATAGACAACGTGCGCAGAAGGAGTAGAGGCGACTGGGGACGCACCACCACCACGTCGTGGGCACTCCGTATGTGCTCGTGTGCGTGTTTTTCCATCGGTGCTAGCTCTAAGGCTGAGGCTATGGTCGTCTTCGTCTCTGACTAGTAGTTGAGCAACAAGGGCAAAGAGGTGCTGCAAGAGATGCGTATGCGCCGTTGCGTGCGAGCTTCGTCGTAGCACGACGAACCGGACGTCGCCGAGGATGGCGCACACCTCCATGCAGCCGAGTGTGTGTGCATGCATGTGTTATTCACATGCATTCTGCGGCCGAGCGTGTGTGCATGCACGTCTTGTGTACGTGCGTTGTGTGCTCCATGTTGTGCGCGTATGTGCATGAGTTGGATCGGATGGAGTAAGTGTGTTCGCTTGTGTACATATTTTAGAGTGTCGATTCAATCATTTTGTTTCGTATGTAGTCCCTTATTGAAATATCTAAAAAGACTTATATTTGGGAACGGAGGGAGTATAAAACATCTTCAACTTAGCATCCTGATGTACCATTTCTAGTGGTTAGCGAGAAGTTCATGTTCTTTTAGTTGTTTATAGGTGGGCAGGCGGCAAAAAACAGGGGAAAACGCGCAAGGTTCCTTGCGGACGCTCCACCGCGAGGTTCCTTGCTCCTCCTCGGTCGTCAGGAATCTATGCTCTTCAACTCTTTTCTTTTACGTGAGCTTTGTTCATCTTTTCCCAACACGCGAGACATCTAGCATCAAGGTGCACGTGTCATGCAAGAAAATGGAGATAATCAGATAAGTAGTGCGTAAGTGAGTCGTGCGGGGGGGGGGGGAAGCGGGGGGAAACACTTTTTCGTAAGTGAGTCGTGCACTTTGATGGAACCTACGCAATATTTTTTTCTCCTCTATGGCACGTGAATGGCACGTGAATAGTGCACATACTCAACGATGGACCACGGGATGGTAGCAATGACATGGCCAACCCTTTTTTGGAGAGAGTACGTACTACTAGTAAATAACTTTGATGTGTCCCGTCAACTCGCAGAACGACGAGAAGCTTGATTACGCCTTCTCCCTTGCCAACGCATGCGCGGTGGCTCGCAGCACGAGGAGAAACTTTTGCTTACAAGCAGTAGACGTGCAGCAGTTCATTTGGTGTAAGATTGCCAGAAGCACTACTGTAGAACCATCGACTTCCGGAAGAGGCGAAGAGCCAAGCGCAAGGTCACCTACTAACCTTAGTCTAAGCGTAGTGGGAGTAACATAAGTAGAGGTATCTCCTTTTTTTTATTCTAGAAACAACCACACACGAATATCAAGGTGCTGGTTACGTAGAACAAATTTCATGTAGTCCATGCTCAGTACTCCTCTATCTCTCTTCTCAGCCAGCCAACGGACGCGCGGAGCCCATCGTCTATTTTCTCACATGTGGCCCCACATGTCAGTGAAAACGCAAGAGGACCCACTGAACCTGCACAACTTTCACCTCGACGTGCTGGTGATGAAAAACAAATCCAAAAGATCTTCGGTGGCCGCTTTTGGAGTTACTCAAGAGTAGTAAGATTCTATTTACAGTTTAACCCAAGATGCACATCTCGTGGCTTCAACTTATCAACTACCACTCTATTTTCTTCCATGACACGACCTGGATGCTGGATGTCCCACGTGTCGGCAAAAGGAGGAAGAACCTGACCAAATCTTCGGTTGTGCTCTCAGATTAGACTAGTTGTGCTAACTTAAATTTTTTATTGTGTACTCCCTCCATTCCAAAATACTTGACTTCCATTTGTCCAAAAATGGATGTGCCTATATACTAAAACATGTCTACATACATATATATTTTGAAAAATACTACCTCCGTCCGGGTTTTTGGTCCCCATTATATTTCGTGCCAAATTTTGACCATAGATTAAACTAACAAAATGTTTACGCATGTCACCAAACATTATATTTTTGAAAATTATGTTCAAATACGAATCCAATGATATAATTTTTCTTGACATGCATTAACATTTTGTTAGTTAAATCTTTAGTCAAAATTTGACACAAACTACAAAGGGGACCTATAAACCAGGACGGAGGTAGTAGAATGGAGGGAGTAGAATGGATGCAAGTTTTTGTATTGGGAAGAAGAGTACATCCATATATTGATAGAGCGTTGGAGTTGGCCTTACAAGTGGGACCGCAGTTGATGAAACCGACTATCGGCAAACCCCCACCTCGCCCGCCGCGCGATGGCTGAGTTAGAGAAACGATGAGGTTGAAGGGATTCCTCTAGCACAGACTCCAAGAAATTTGGTGTCAGATGGAAGTCGTGCTGGTGGCGTGTGCCGTAATCCTGGACGTGAATGCTTGTTCTGGCCCATGCCACCCTACTACTCCTACTACTTACTATATAGTACTACTAGTATCGAGGATTCGAGGTGATGGTTACGTATGGCTACAGTAAAAACACCCGCACGACGCGCGAAGCATGTGAAGCTAGTACAAATAGTGTACTACTATTGTTGATGATTGGCCTCATCCGATAACCTATTGCAATGCACGTACAATTATGTATTCGGAAAATATTTTTTTGCCTCGTCGCACCACTCACTCACAGAAGCAACTCGAAAGCCATTCATAAATTTAGTAAGTTTATCATAGGCATATCATTTTATTACATACAACAGGTCATCAACCCACATCGACAACGAGGATACATTATAAATACTAAAGTTTTGACCACACAACAAATAACAAGCAATGAAATGAACTTCAACTCAACCATTCCTCGGCGTTGGAAACGCTTGCTTTGAACCACAAGTGATTCTCTTGGACGGGGCATCTATTGTCGATCTCGAGACCAACGCAGGACTGATCATCCAGGCTGAAGTGGCCTACTATATCAGTACCAGGGTGGGGAACCACCCAAATGTACGAGGTATAGACACAGTTGCTTCTCATAAATGGTGCTAGTAACGTTGTGTCAACAGCAGTTGGATCGCCTTTCACCATCATCGGATAGTTTTGTCCAAGGAAGAGCGAGTTTTCTCCCAGACTATCAATTCTGTACCAGGGAGAAGGTGTTGGCGCTAGCACACTAGTATCCATCCCGAATACCATGCAACGACTATTGGAATAGGTCCGAAGAGTGCGACTATGGGAGACTACACCTGCTTCCTTAGCAGTAACATCATCAGTGGGCTGTATACACACAAGAAGAGGTGATCCATCGGAATTAGTTGCCAGACGCCAACGAGTATATGGGCGCTGCTCGTCCTCATGCTCGTGATCATCACCATCGTCATCTCCCCCTTGGTTATAAAAATTTTCAAGTATAGGTGGTGGAATTTTCACAGGACCTTGGAAACACAAGAAGAAGGTTAATTAGTAAAGGGAAACTTGCTAACCTGCATGCATGTGGATGAAACCACTATAATTACGGTGGAAGACAAACGTACTGAAATCATAATGATTCCATGCAAAAACAGTGCCATGACTGGTGGCAGCAAACACAAGGCCCTCGTATTCAATTGCATCACAGTACTCATCCGTGTACAAAAACTGATTTTTCAGCAATGTCCATCGAGTCAAACCAGCAATGACGGCAACAAGCTTGTCGAAGATAGCAACATCTTCATAGTTGTTGTAATTCCTAGAGCGGGTGGGGACTCGAGAAATTGTTATCTTCCGTAGAAGACAGTCACCATGATTGTATTTGAACGTGTGTATAATACCGGTATGCTCAACCTCTGGGCAGTCTGCTGAGATTTTTGGAAGTGGAACCCGGTCACGAGTGTACACATTCACAAGTTCCCACTCGCAGTTGGACCCAATGTAAAGAACCCAATCTCCATTTGCACCTGCCCAGGCCTTGCCCTCAAGCGATGGCATCTTAACATCATGCGTATCATTATCAAGCGGCATCAACTTGCACAGGGCGATGCCTCCATCGTGACGGCGCCGGTCATCAGGGTCACGGCGAAGAAGATAGGGGAGATCAAACTGTTCCTTGACTCTTGGGTTCCTTGTGATGATGTTATTAGTTGAGTCAAGAATGGGCTTGAATGAACATGCCATGCTAGCCGAGGTGATGACGTCGCACCGATCAATGAGTTCCTCCACCACATCATCTTTCATATCGGGGCAAGAATAACGGGGTCGTTTTTGTCCTGTTCCCTCCATGGAGAAGATGATCGAACAATGGCAGAAGAAAGCATGAAGGGCTGAAGGAAAATGGAGGAGGGAGAGGAAGAGCGTGTGACAGCAGTTCCAAATCGAGAGGGAAAGGCGAAGCGTCGGTGGCCGGTTGCCAGTTTGCCACGGTTCACGAAGGGCCGCCCCGGCCTACACGTCAGTTCGGAAATACTCCTACTACTCGCCGTCGTCTCACTAATATGTTGGAACGGGACCACATGTCAATGAAACATGGTGTGTAATTTCTCGTGCAAAATGTGATCTAGCCGCGTTGGCCCGAAGTGTCGCATTAGTTCTTTTTTTGAAAGTTTGCCGCATTAGTTATCGACCTTTATTTTTTTAACATGCAATCTGAATGGATAGCTCCTGTGGTCATCACACGTGAGATGATATAGTGATGGTTGATTCGCCCAAGCAACTTTACTATGGGAATATGGGAGTACCAGCGGATTCAAGGAACAGAGAAATGATGGTTGCTTCGTCCGAGCAACTTACTGTGGCAAAGGTGGGGCTCTGTGATTTGACTGCTACTAGTCATTACTACTGCGGCGCAACGACCGGGGTGAATCTTTCCCTGAAATTGTGTTGTGTACTCAATATTGCTACATGGCAGGTGGAGCCGGATGAAGGATGTCCAACATGTCGGTGAAACGAAGTTGAATTGTTTCTAGCATTGCTATCAATCCTTCAGGATTTGTTTATATGTACGCATAATTTTGACGAAATTGTACTATGATGCTATGAAGGTTTCAACTCTGGTTCCCAGGAAAAAAGGTTTCAACTTAGGATTCATGTGTCTTGCCTCGAGATTATCTTGTTACAACATTCCATCAAATACAAATGAAACTACCATGGCTAATGCATCTCAATGGTTCGCAGATCAGCGCCAATATTCACATCACAACTGAAGACAAAGTTGTGAGAAGGTGTACAAATAAAGAAAAAAATATAATTGATCGATGTTGTTCGTAGGCATGGCTCCATTTCCTTGGCACAATGTTCATTTCTTGGCAGCTAGTTTCACCCAACTCTGTAGCCAAAAAAGAGGTGTATGAAGGAACCACAATCCTATCATTTTGTGCAGCTCCACTAAAATCGGGCAGACCATCCCTGTTTGCAAAGATATCCAGTCAGTGTGATTACAATAATAGTGGAACTAGATGATGAAACATAACACACATAAATAGAAGTCGATCACCTCTAAAATCTCTCTTTCGGACTAACTTCTTGTCGGAGAATATTAGGCACGGAGTTGGATGAGGAGGATAGAAAACCAATCTCCCTTTCCGCAGTCCCACAGAAATGTAAAAACATTGCCCGTGTGACATTTTTGGCGGAACTGCACAAAACACTCTTTAGAAAAGTGATATGTGCAGTTCACCAAAAGGTCGCAATAGCAACGAGGTGATAATGGATAGCCCTGTTTGCAAAAGGAGGTCGAAAGGAAACAATTACTGCCCAATAACACGAGTTGAAGACACATACACCGACAAAAAAGAAGCCTGTTCCATGTAAAAAGGGAAAGATAGCACATGGTGGTTTATCAAAAATGGTTTGAGGACGAGATTGCAAGATGGAAAGTACGCCGGCCGAGATACGATTTAAGCAAACAACTAAAGAAGATCCACATGCAGCAACATGGGAAGATGGGCAGTGGAGCAAGGCCGGAGGAAGCTGTACCTGAGGGTTGTCGGGATGTTACTAGGAGGGTGGCGGCGGCCGGGATCTGCCCATACTGCGGCAGCGAGCAAGTGGCGAAGGCCCTACCGCGCCGGAGCTTGGTCAGAGAGAACGGCGGGTACCGCAGATCAGGACGAGCTGCCTCAACACCGTCGAACAGAGAGACGATCCACATCCTCCTTTTCCGCCGGTGGACGGGATGCGGCCGGATCACTGACCAACGCTGAGAGAGAGAGGCCACGGCGGCCTTGTGTGAGATTGTGTGACGAGACTCATGAGAGACAAACCCATTTTCCATTTTCCCCATGGCAATCGTTTTATATTCTGGGCGTGGTACCCGACCCTCCTTTGAGTAAACAGCCGCTACACGCGTCAAATTATCACATGGGATGCCTTTTCGTACAGAAATGAACTCCACCGTGTACCCGCGCGGGTGTGGCCGGGAACGAGACGTGAGTATGTGCGTCCTGCATTCACTTCTTCTTTAGGTGCAGGTACGTACGTGGGTGGGTCTGAGAGAGATGGTTTGTGCGAAACAGAGGCAATGTGTTGATGATATCTCAATCAGAAAAACGTAACATATGCAATGTGTGTGAAACGGAGTCATGGACGTGAGATATCGATAGAATTGAAAACAGGGATGAAGTGTGTGGCTGCGCGATCGATAAAGAGTGCCATCAAATTTGTGTTTGCCCACGTCAAAGATATAGGGTGGCTGGCCTACTGGAATATGAGAGGGCAGAGGTGCAGTTCTTCTCTGTGGCATGGATACCTACCTACAACGTTCGACTATCGGTGTGTGTGTGTGGGGGGGGGGGGGTAGAGACCGGTTGACTAGTATATGTTTGGGGAAGGAGAGAGACCTAGCTATGTATTGAGGGAGATCGATCGACATCCATGGATATGTGTAGCAGAGGAATAAGGTTGGGAAAAAGACAAAGGTAGAGCGTCGGAGGGTTGGTGGTGGAGTGGCGTCTCACAAATGGTGGGAGAGGCCTGCTAGACAAACAGAGGGTATGAGTGCAATATCAATAAGAGAGGGCGTGGGATGTCTGTCTGTCTATGCACGTGCGTGTGAGAGACGGGTCAGGAGGTATTCAAGGATGATGAGAGGAGAAGATATGGTTGTGGTAAGCATGCGTAACTACATAGGAAGATCAACCGTTGTGTGTCTGAGAAAAGGAGAGACATAACTAGTGAGGTAAGTGTATCGGTGCTTGGTGAAAACGAATTATAGTCAACCTGGATATATGTAGGGAGATCAGTTCATATACACGCCTACATGTGTTAGAACCAAATAAGGTCCGGAGAGGCAGAGAGGGGGAGAGAGTGTGGCTAGGAGGTGGTGCGAGAGGCCTACCATGTCGAGGGGGGAGGAGTGTGCGAGCATGTGACTAATGAAAAGAGGGGCGGGAGTGTGCACCTGCGTGGAATCGTATTGGACATATAGGGGCATCGACGGTGAGAAGAGAAGAGGGGAAGTATATATGTGTTTGTTGTAGGCACACTTGGCTAGAGAGGTATATCGACCGGTGTGTGCCAGAAAGAAGGAGCCAGGGGCCTACACACACCGCTGGTGGACGACCTAAAGAGAAATATTGAACGTGCGCGATGGAGGGGACACTAAGGGTGTTTGAGGGGGGCGGGCGTGTGCATGCACGATAGAAAGTTAGCGCTAGCTAGCTACAAATAGAAGAGGATCGTGAAGGTGTTAAAGACGAACAAAGATCATAATTCATTATAAAAAGGTGGATACGGATACTTGAAGAAGATATCATAATGTACAACATTGATTATAATTTGGGCTAATGAGTGACTTTGGCAACTCAGGTCTAAATACTTGTCATAATGTAGGGGGCGGGGCACTATACTTTGTGTGATAAACACGGCGTACGTATGGAACATGGTTTAGATTATGAATATATAGTTAGTACATCAAATGTGCTATTATTTGGAATCAACATCAAGTGTATTCAAAAAATAGAATTCGAGTTCATGTAGTACACATAGTTCATATCTATCTCTATAGTAATCATGTGGTGTGTTATTAAGGTAATACATGAATGATGGTTGAAGTTGGCAACGATCATGATTGTAGATTCTTATTGAAATAGAGAAACGAATTCAAATTTAGTTCAAATTGCAGCGGTTGTATAGACATTTGGAATGCACTAAAATGTTGGTATGAGTAGGTTACATGCATTATACAGCAAAGCAAAAAAAATTAATCGGACATTACATGGATTCATACTCCCTCCTTCCATCTATATAGGGCGTAATGAGATTTTTAAGACTGCCTTTGACTATTGACAAGATTAATAGTACATGACATGCACAATGTGAAAATTATATCATTGAAAGAACCTTTCACGGACGAAGTTAATGACGTGCTTTGTGTAAGTTGCATGTCATATATCATTGCTCTAATATTTGGTCAAATTTAGCATCGAAAAACGCATTAGGCCCTATATAGATGGAAGGAGGGAGTAGCTTTGAATTGCATTTGTATAGTAAAACGGGGCAAGACTGTCTCTTTGTGTGGTGTGAATAGTTTTATTTTTTCGTTTTCTTTTTGGCTGAGGGAAGTGCGAATTGATTTGGTACATACAAGTACAATATTACTACACGCTAGGTTTGTTATATCCCGAAAATTCAGATATCGTGCTCCCAAAACTGGCGCCTTCACAACCGTGAATAGTTTTATTTTTTCGTTTTCTTTTTGGCTGAGGGAAGTGCGAATTGATTTGGTACATACAAGTACAATACTACTACACGCTAGGTTTGTTATATCCCGAAAATTCAGATATCGTGCTCCCAAAACTGGCGCCTTCACAACCCGCGCCTTGCTATCCCGAAATTACAACGCGCGCGAAAACTCCCTCCAGCTGCCAAATCCCGACACGCGAAATCCCCCTTCTAACCCTGAGCCGAAAGGGCCGCTAGTTCAAAACGGTGGGGGCTACTTTTGTAACACACCCTACATTTTGGACAAGCGCGTCCGTAAGTCATGCTTCACCCCCTCCCATCGCCCCCTTTTAGCCATTTGAAATCCCAAGCCGCCATAACCTCTCCGCTCCAGCCGCGAAACCCCACCCTCCTCCGTCCGCCACGTCACCGTTGCCCAGCCGGAGCCTCTTCCCTGACGATGTCGTCCACCGCAACAGCTCGATGTCCCTCGTCCACCTCCCCGGATGAGGATCCGTCATCCATATCATCGTCCCACTGGTTCAGCCGCCCCGTCCTCCACCTCCAAGGAGCTGCTCCGACGATTGCCTCGTCTATCGCGGCTACTCCATCCTCACAGCGCCGCCTTAACCTGCTCCACCAGAACCGCAGCATCCTCACCGACTCCTCAGACGAAGCCGAGGCCTACTCGGCGCCACCAAAGAGGTTGTACATTCATTGCATCGCACCTTCTCCTTAGCTCGACCTCCCAGTGCTGACGGTGCTCCATCCCGCACCCCCATGGAGCGGCTACCTTGAAGCAGGCGCCGCGGGCGACATCTCCATGGCGGCTCTCCCCTAGTGCGAGGCCCCTTCGGTGGCGGCGTCCATACCATCCGGATCTGCTGCTGCTGCTCCGGCTCTCGCTCGATCGCTCGCTCGCCCAGCTGCTGCTGCTGCTCTCGACCTCGCTCGTACTGCTGCTCTGCTCCGATTAAGCCACACTTCAGTCGGCTGAATCGACTTTTGGGTCAGTCGATTTTCAAGGGTTGGGGGGGAGGGGCTCGCCGGAGTTAAGGAAGAAAAGCGCGCAGCAGGGACGGGGGCTCGCCGGAGAGGTACCCCACTATCTATCTTAGGGTCCAGGGTGGGGGGGCGAGGGGCCTGGAGGGCTGGCCGGGGCGGCGGTGGCGAGTTGTTTCGGGGCGGCGAGGCGGCGCTGGGGCCGGCAGTTCGGCCGATGGTGGCAGGCGGCTCAGGGGTGTGCATGTTGAAGATGAACTGTAGGCCCTCCCTAAACTACATGTCAAGTGTCTCCCTGCTACCATTGCGTTCAGTTTCGACAGTAGCATTCAGATTCCATAGTTAATTTCAGTTTCGACAGTTAAGTTCAGAGTCAATAGTTTTTACCTCATCGGTTGTAGTCAGGTGGTTTTTGGTGATGTTAATTTTACATCCATTTTTCATCATCTATTGGAGATGCTATTAGAATACCACTTGAGATTGACGATGTCTGTCTTGTGCTGCTTCAGCCTTGACGTCTTATGGCTCACCGGAGCTGCTCCAACGACAGAACGATCCATCACAATAGAGCAGTGCCCTGGACGCCATCTACAGATTCCTCAGATCTTCCTCCACACCTCCGACAGCCACCTCTGCCTCAACTGCTTCAGCGACCAACCCAATGATGCTGAGGTCGACACGGCTACGGCAAAGAGGTTGTACACTTGTTGCGTCACTTATTACTATACATTCACATCGATCCATTAGGGCTATTTTGGTTCAACAGAAAAACATAGCAATAGGGAATTTTCCAATGGCATTCTACTATGCAATTATTCATGCATTTTGTTGAAAGGACTGAAGCAAAACATCCACCTGGACCTACTTTTCAAAATCCTATGCATGAAAACAAGACCAAGTGCATTAGTGCCAGACGAACATTCTAACTGTACACGCTTTCATATGGTTTCTCTTTATTTTGGCCATGTTTCTTTGCATTCCTCTGCTCTTCCAATTCCTGTAAACCAAACACCCAAGTTGATAGAAATCATGTGTTTACAAATGCTCTGTTTACCATGTGCATTTTCCTATCATATTCCGGTGTTTTTCCTATCCCTGCGTTTTAAGAATCATGCAAGCCAAATGAGCCCTTATAGAATTACTTCAGTTATAGGTACGTGTCGAAGGGAACTTTGTGTGGTTTGTCCTGCTCCTGCCGCGACGTCGTCCACCTCACCTGAGCTGCTCCATCGATATAAGCATCCACCAAACCAGACATCACGACTCCTGACCGTCTTTCACTCCCTCAGATCTCCTTCCCTACCGCCGGCACGCACCTCAACGGCATCACCATCATCGACTCAGCAGATGAACCTGAGGAGTACACGGGTCCACAAGAGAGGTCGCACTCTTTTGTTTCTGCTTATGTTATGCATTGCTTAATCTTACCTGCTACTTTATTGTCCTGTTCAGCTCTTGGACTCCCAACTCAGGTCCAAATTCATGTTCAAACTTGAGTTCTAAATTAGTTGTGGGGCACATATCGAGGCAGCAATGAATAGTATGTATGTCTAATATCTGGTTCACCTAGGGTATGCCTATGTTGTACATCTTGGGTGGGAAACAAATAGTAAAGCAATCATCATCTATCTTTTTATTAATTTAAAGCAATCATCAGCCTACTATCATTATATTTGGATCCATCCACTGGTTGTTATCATCACTCTAAATTTCTGCATGCTCTCCTTACATAATCTCACCATATTTTTTTGTATGCATGTCAGATATTGTACACAGTCATGCTGAACTTGTAGAGAAAAAGAGAAGAGTTTTGCGCGGCAATACAATGTCATGCAGACATCGCTCCATGGTGGGTTAATGGCAAACCCTCCCCACCCCTCTCTAGATTGTAATTCAGAGGAAGATATCTGTTCTGAGGCAGATTCAGACGTCGCTGACCACTCCTATTTACCCCCCAAGGTGTTTTCTCTACCTTGGCATGATGATGTTAGTCATATCATGCATATGTTGCCTTGAAGTGCCTACTTTTGACATCATATATGTCATATGCTTAGTTTAGACATGTTCTGTAATGCCACCTGTTTAGTTTCTATATCATATATGGGAATTATGTAGTCTCATGTCTTTTAGCCAGCCATAATATATGTGAAATGTGCAATACCATCCTGTTTAACCAGGCATCATATATTTGAATGATATCTTGCCCATCCTTTCCTTCATTACATTTCCATTTGTCGACAATGTTTGTACATTAAACTACTCTTCCTGTTAATCAACCATTTGGGTGGGAGACGGAAAAATCTGGAGTGAAAACAAGGCCTTCAAAGCAGACAGTGCTACCCGTCGAAGCAGATCTCTTGTTGGGTCCCGATAGCTCCTTGGAGATGGATTCAGAGACAGATGACTAGTCCTATTCCCCTACTGAGTTGTATGCTCTAACTTGGCACGGTTATACTGCTCATATCATGCATACGATGTCTTGCATTGGATAGTTTAGACATCATATACACAATATTCAACACCATGTTCTTAGTTCAGACATCATATTGAATGCCCTCTGTTTAGCATATAAATCACATATGTGAATTAAATGATGCGATCCTGATTACTTACATAACATGTAGGTGAATTATGTCATGCGTTCCTGTTTTGTTATTCATCATATCTTTGAATTATGTTATGCTATGCTATCCAGTTTAGATAGACATCATATACGTGAAATTATGTCATGCTTTCCGTTTTAGTTAAACAATATACATGTCAACTATTTCATGCCCTCTTTTTTCCACACTATCTATTGCATCTATCTCTCATACAATGTTTGTACATTCAACTATGTTTCCTGTTTATCAGCCATTTGAATTGGAGCGGGTGATGCCAGTATCTAGCGGAATAAAAACACGGTCTTCAAATAAAATAGTGCTACTTATTGGTGGAGATAGCACCCCGGTTGTACATGCACAAGAACCAGCCCTACCACACATAACCCAAACTCTCGCAGATTGTACCCCTACTGCGATGGACAGAGAACCAGCTTCACCCAATCTAACCCCAACCCCAGCCGATAGTAACCCAGTTCCTGTTGACACAGCACCATCTCCACCACAGAGCTCCCAAACAAGAGCAGTTAGTAAGGCAGCTCCAGTGCCCAAAGGGCCAGTACTATCATGGCAAACCCCAGCTCCACCAGTTAGTATGCCTATTCCCGTGGAGAAAGCACAACCATCCAGTCGTAGTTTAGCATCTATCGCATTTGATGTTGTTAAATCGTATGTGCGTATCTTCCCATCTTGGAAATATTATACTGAAGATGAAGGAAAATGCCAGTTGCAGGTGTTTGTCCAGGAGTTATGTGCAAGTAATGTTATTCATGGCAATTACTTTGCTTCGTCCCATACATCCTACCTCCATGATGTTTATAATACTGCAAATTTTCCCATTTTTCTCTATAGAGAAGGACCGATTTGGAAATTCATGATGAGGTAACCTATGCTAATACCTCTGCTATCTTCAAGAATGCTTGGTAGTAGTATTGGAATTACCTGAAGAAAACGTACTTCACCGGCAAAGAAACTCATCAAATTCCCTTACGTTCTCCTGAGACACATTTACGGGACGATGATTGGGAACGCCTTGTTCTGTACTGGTACTGAACCAAGAATGTGGTAAGGTCTATGAGCTCATTTTCTATTTTTAAGTATTATATTCTTGCGTCTTACTGTACTCTTTTCATGTAGAACAAGTGCCTAAACCTAAAGAACAACTGTTCTAATTTAAGATTCCATTGCTATCATAGTTCAAAAAAGCGCTAGGCGTTAATTGTGCGTTTTACCACTGCCTTGCACTTTACTGACCAAAGCGCATGCTTATGTGCAGTTATGCACAGATTAACCGTAGTTATGTGCAATGCGTTTTGCCAACGCCTAGAGCCTAGGCGCGCTTAAGCGCGCCTTTTTTAACTGTGATTGATTTGCTCTTGTATCATTGTATTTACTCATACAAACTTATTTTTAAATTGAAGGATCCAATCGAAACTCCAATGGCACGGCAGGTATGTTCACGCATGTTTCTTTAACAGGTTTGCTCTTATCAGTAGCTCTTTTGATTTCAATTTCAATTGTGTATAAAGTTGTCTTTCATATCATGCACATTACTAGCATCACAACAGAGCCAATAGTGTTGTTGTACATGTAGACCCGTGGTACCCATCTGAAATCTTGTTGTGCCATGTAGTTTCCCACGCTTTGTATTCTTTCACTGCTGCTTTGTCTTGAACTGATATAATTTGAACAGTGTCTCTATTTTGATTTGGCAAGACAACGCAGTGACCATAGGACATAGATATATGTTTGTTTGATGCTTTTATTATGTACTAGTACTTGGCAATAGATGACTTGGTAGTTTAATCCTGTCCACCTTACTAATGAACTGGTTCACCGAAATGAGTTTCATATACTAGTACCTGCTAAACTTGTTATGTGTCTGCTTGTTTCTTCTTTTAGAATGCTGACAGAATATTGGGGAAGAGTGCCTTATTAAGCAATGGTAAAGGAAGTAATGCAGATAAGGTTCAGGATAGTGACACATCCTTGTTGGTCTCCAACAAAGCTGATAAAACAGCTAAGGAAGACTATCTTGAAGACAGCGAGACAACCCCAAAGTCCTGTCTTGGTTTAGTGTTCGAGTTACTGGCCACTACCGCTTGCACAAGCTATTCAAACTCACTGTCTGAATCAGTTCGGTTTCTTGAGTCTCAACTACAAGATGAAAGACATCGATCAGCTATGCTTCAACAAGAAGCAGAAGGACCGCGGAAGTCCCTGGAGCATTCAGATGCATACTTTCTGGTGCAACAGCAAGCGTTGGAGGATTTTAGCGCCAAACAGGACAAAGCTAATCAGCTTGCTAAGCTTATTGCCAGCATGGTGGATACCCAGGATAACGTTTCTTGAGCTCTTCTGAAGTTGTTTCAGTTATGCTCTTGTTTTGTTGTCGCGTTTATTTGCAGTGGTGGCCAATTTTGACGGCCAAGTGTATGTAATATGCTGCTTTGTTCCCTATATTTGCACTGGTGGCAAACTTTGATGCCCAGTGGATGTAATATGTGTAATAGCGGTAATAGGCTAACCTTAGTTGCTTGCTTATTTATTTCCTTATTGTCTTGTTTAGTTGTTTGCTTGTAGTCACTGCAGTTCTTTTTCTGTGTTTTTCTAGTGGCCACAATAGCCTATTTTGGGTAACTAGGCCAAAATAATCATGGCAACACACGGACTATTGTAACCATGGGCCTCCTGCGGGCCGTATGATCCATGGGCCTTTGTTCGGCCGTAGGACCATTGGCCTTCTATACGGGTCGTAGGATCCATCGGCCTTTTATACGGGCCTTAGGGATCAATGGGCCTTCTACAGGCCGTAGGGTCCATGGGCCTTCTACGGGCCATACTATCCATGGGCCTCATACGGGCCGTAGGATCCATGGGCCTTCTACGGGGCATATCATCATTTCGCCAATCATGAGCCGTACTATTCATGGACCATAACGGGCCGTTAATAGGACATATTTGATAACTCTATGAAAACAGACCAACGATTTTTTTGACATGAAAACGGCCCAACGTATCAACGGTCCGCAAACGGGCCGACTGTAACGGCGGGCCGAATTTCCCACAAGCAGAAAATGACACTAACGGGCCGTATGTAACCGAATGCTGCAAATGAGCCCAAGAATAAATGGGCCCAGAGAAGGCTCAAAGATAACTTGGGCTGGAAATGGCCCAATGGAATAATGGGCCGTTAATGGGTATAAAGTGATACACTGTTCATTACGTGCCAGTTTCACCACGGGCCGTTAATGGGCCAAGAGTTACAAAGGTCCTCGTATGGGCCGAAAGAAGTCATGGGCCACACACGGGCCAGAAGTTAAAACAGGCTGAATCATATTGGACGGCCCAGACGATGCTACTGGGCCTAATTTGCATAGGGCGTAACGGGCCCTGGGTTAGCGGGCTGTAAATGGGCTATATGCGAACATGTCGTTAACATGCTTTCCCTGGGCCGGCCCGCCACCTTTTGCCAAGTCAAACGGGCCGGCCTTTTCATAGGAATGGGCCTTTATTGGGCCATGCCACGTGTCTCCGTATCATAGGCGCCTTCGGTCCAATGAGCAGATGACATCTATCCCAACAGTGAGCCGACACGTGTTTCCTCCAGCCAATGATGATTTTACACGTGGAAAATCCCCATTGGTCGGGGCTATTAACGGGTTATCGGATCCAAAACCCGACCCGATAGCTTAACGGCGTTCCGTTACGGTGGATGCCACGTGTCGGTCACCCTTGACGAAAGCGGTTCAGTGACGCGCGATTTATCATAATGGAAGTGGACACTTCCGTGATGATAATTTTGGTAATGTCATGGAACACTTCCATGACAGCACAGGTATGACTATCTTGATTCTGTCATAAATTTGTCATGGATGTACATGCATGACAAAAAATGCGACCTACTGTGACAAACACGTATCATCACAGAAGTGTATTTTTTTTGTAGTGCTTGTGTGCCCTATTGATGCCATGGAAGAAGAAGAGCTCTGTGTAGGCCCGGCACGTGCGCTCTTGGCAGATAGTGGTGGTTGTGCCTGCTTTCTTATATCACGGCTGGAGGTGGCACCTAATGGAGGTGCTGGTACAGTTGAAGTAGAAGATGCACGCGGTGTCCATGATGAAGGTCGACCTGCAGAAAAGTTAGTTCACGCCAATGCTTGTCGATCCTGCACTTCATGTTCAGCTTTACAAGCAAGATGGAATAAACGAGTGATATTAGTATACTCCTTATACTCTAGAATGGTATGAATCTCTCTATTTAATCCACCCATAAAACGTGCAATCATAGGTTAATTCTCCTCAACAATACCACATCTAATCATGCCAGTTTGTAATTCCTGATAATATTCTTCTACAGAATTTTATCCTTGTCTCAAACGCTACAATTTTTGAAGCAATTCACGTTGATAATATGGTGGAACCAACGAGTATGCATAGCAGTTTGCAAAGCATCCCAAGTAGCTGGAATAGGATATAATCTACAATGTTGAGACCACCAAACACATGCAAAGCTAGTGAAAGCAAAAACAGTAGCAGGAACACGTCTCTCCTCAGGATATTGTAAACATGTAAATCGTTGTTTAGTTTCTAACTCCCAAGTAAGATATATATCAGGAACATATCTACCCTCAAATGGTGGAATATTCAGTTTCAGTTTAGGAAGATGGTCATGATCTCGTAGCTGAGGGAGAGCCCTACTGTCGATGTCAAAACCGGCGGATCACGGGTAGGGGGTCCCGAACTGTGCGTCTAGGCGGATGGTAACAGGAGACAAGGGACACGATGTTTTTACCCAGGTCCGGGCCCTCTCGATGGAGGTAAAACCCTACTCCTGCTTGATTAATATTAATGATATGGGTAGTACAAGAGTAGATCTACCACGAGATCGGAGTGGCTAAACCCTAGAAGCTAGCCTATGGTATGATTGTTGTTCATGCTACGGACTAAAACTCTTCGGTTTATATAGACACCGGAGAGGGATAGGGTTACACAGAGTCGGTTACAATGGGAGGAGATCTTCATATCGTATTGCCAAGCTTGCCTTCCACGCCAAGGAAAGTCCCATCCGGACACGGGACGGAGTCTTCAATCTTGTATCTTCCTAATCCGGGAGCCCGGCCAAAGGTCTTAGTCTGGCCATCCGAACACCCCCTAATCCAGGACTCCGTCAGTAGCCCCTGAACCAGGCTTCAATGACGACGAGTCCGGTGCGCAAGTTGTCTTCGGCATTGCAAGGCGGGTTCCTTCTCCGAATATTCCGTAGAAGATGTTGAACACCAGGGTAGTGTCCGACTCTGCAAAATGTTCCACATTCCACCGTAGAGAGAATGATATTTGCATCAATCGAATCTGCTGACGTATTCCGCGGCGTGACATCATGCCACGGCCAGGCTTTTATTCATTTTACCGTTCCACCTCAGCGCGTTTAGTGAGGCGGTTTTTCTTGGCACGTCTTGTCAAAGCAGAGATCGTGTCCCCTTATTCCAGGATTCTCATCAACACGGGCGTGGGTAACCCAACCGTGACTTATGTATGACTCCCTAATTGAAAGCGAGTCTCAAACGGTTATGGGGAGAGCTCTTGGTATTCACCTCCTTTATAAAGGAACCAAGGCCCGGCTCCCTTGTTCTCAAACCAATAAAATCCGCCCCTCACTTCGAGTTCCAACACCCAAAGCTCTAGTTTTAGGCGCTTCGGACCTTCGAAGATGTCCGGCTCCGACCTTCAAGGCCGGTGGATGCCTTCCTCCATTACGGAAGAATATGTGCGAAAGCTAAGAATATGTCCGGCTCCAACCTTCAAGGCTAGGTATCTAACCGGCGAAATATCGCATAGACTGCCTACTCAAGGGCAAGCTGTTCCCGCTCCCCAGCCCAGAGAAAGCATGGTGTTCGCATCTCACTTCCTTCGGGGGCTAGGCTTCCCGATCGATCCCTTTGTGAGGGGGCTTATGTTTTACTACGGGCTGGAGTTCCACGACCTAGCTCCGGAGTCCATCCTCCAGATCTCATCATTCATTGTCGTGTGCGAGGCCTTCCTCCATATCACCCCCACTTCGGATTGTGGCCAAAACTTTCAAAGTGGGACCGAAAATGATCGAGGGGCAGCACGCTGAGTGTGGAGGGGCTATAATAAGCAAGATGGATGACGCTCCATGGCCCGAAGGCTCTTTTCAAGAGGAGCTCGGCTTATGGCAGCGGGACTAGTTTTACATCTAAGCCCTAGGGGCACCACATGGGTGGCACCACCTACTTTTCACTTGGTTCCCCCACCACGGCTGGCGTCATGGGTAAATGAAGGACTTATCAGGGGGGCGCCCAAAGACGTGCCCTTGCTGCAGGGCCGTATTCAAGATCTTCTAGAAAGAGACATCAATTTGACCATAGTGGCGCAAGTCATGGTGATTCGACGCACACTGCCCTGCAAACGTCGACCTCTCCGCCTATGGGAGTTCAATCCGGAGGGACCACGAGTCCTACAACATTTCATGGGAATGACACCCATGGAGATGTACAAATTGTTCTTCGGATCACAAGCAAGGTGTCCGGATATGTCCAAGGACGCAGGTCTGAGCTGCAATCACCCGGATGCTAAAGTAAGTAGCCCCGTATTTGAATACACCATCCATATTTTTATCAAATCTACCCTTTAGCAGAGTTGTCCCCTGAACAGGAGTGGATGGCGAAGGCAAAGCTTATCAGGTGTCCAGCCCCCCTGCCTGAGACCGTGCCGAATCCCATGCTAACCAGGATGCTGGAGGCCGCACCGTTGGCGGAAGGCGAAGGGGGGAACCAAGGAGCTACCGCCTCCACGAAGGAGGTCATTAGGAAGGGAAGAATCGAAAATTGTCCCGACCAGGGAAAGAAAAGGACTGCCTCTGAAGACCCGGAGGTGATAACCTCAAAACGGGGAAAGAAATCTTTGCCAGAGGGTTCGGCACCGGAGAATGCCACAGCCGAATCGCCCCCTAAAGGGGGCCCGCTCTCCCCCGAGACGTAAGTGAAGGGAGGGGTTCCATAATTAATCACACGCATGTTTTATTCCTGAGGAAAATAACCGAAACAATATTTTGCAGTTCGGATCTCAACCCTTCTCAGCAGAGCTCATCTTCAGGGGATCTTCGTCCAGAGATGATAGAGAGCGAAACGCCTCCCCTTGTTCCACCGTCTCATGAGGCTGGCGACCCCGAGGTATCGTCCCGGAGGGTTTTTTCAAGTCCGGACCCTGGAAAAGGTCGTCAGACTAGTCCGGCACCCTCTTGCGCGCCGGCGGAGGGGCTGAAGGATCTGCTTGGTAGGGCGTCCATCTCATAAGAACACCGTATGTTGATGGATACGGTGATTGGAAGGATTTCATCCGCGGAAAGCGGATAGTACGATGCTGCCAGGAGTTTACTAACAGGCTTTGAGGTATGTAAAAAGGTGTACCTTTTGGTAGAGCCACATATTAAATGTGCCCTGTATGAATAATAGCCCGCACGCATAGAATGCGGGGGCATTCGCAAAAAGGCGCCTTTTCACACTTAATCCAACGTCTTGGTCCTACAAAGGAGGTGGTGGCGCGGCGAACTAGGCAACCGGACTATAATGCTTTATCACTTTCACTTAGCCATAGGAGTTTGACAGTGGGGCTACTGAATAGCCCCTAGGGGCACCGCGCTCGCCCGAATTCGGGGCGCAAGTGTGCCTGACCGGGAAGCGGCCCTTCGTTAATGCGGGGGAATCCTAAAGATTCCGAAAGTCATCGAGTGGTTGACCAGTCTCTCGCTATATCATGACAGTCAGTTTTTGGCTTTCTCTACTGAGGTGCTCACCTGGCCGAACCGGGGCACAATCGCAGTAGTTCTCCTGGTGCCGCGTTAGCCAATATAACGGAACGTAAGGCAGCAAAACACAGGAGCCGGGCAAACCCAACATTTGACCAAAGAAATGATTCAGAACTGATGCATATAGGGCCAAACTCGCGACGCCGAACACTCCCTATGGTATTCGCTCTTTATGAAGACGGGCCGAAATAGAGCACTTGGTAAAAAAGCCCCTAGTGTCTAGGTATGTGCAAAGATTCTGGCGTGGCCACATGCCAAGACGCCAGCCTCCTCCTCGGCTATAGAGAAAACCGGGGGATGTTATCAACAAGAGACAGTAAAATAGGTTTACGCAGGGTCTTAATCTAAAAAGAATCCTTGAAACGGGTCCCTGGTGCACGTCTGCGCCTGTGTCTCCTTTGTGCCGTATCCTGGACGGGTGTAGCACGATGTTCGTCTGCGAAAGAGAGGAACTTAGTAAAAAATAAGCATGCGAGAAATCTATATCGAAATAAATAAAATATAGTTGGAGCAGGAGGTGGGCCGTATTGTCTCTGGGCGTGAGCACACGGAGCCCCTTGCACGGGGGTATGCGGTTATTAAGCATGTTGACGCCGGACTCGTCTAGCCGTGTCCGGGATAGTAGGGCTGGATTTGTGGGCGGCTATCTAGGCAGCCGCACCCTTGCCTATACTTTGGGGGTCAATTTATGTACCCCTGTAATGAAATGATGCCCTTTGGGCCGGGCATTTTGAGTGTAAGGGATGCGTAATGCGGTATTGCGTTAAAGCGGGCCAAAGCTTCACATCCCAGTAGCACTTGATAGCGACTGACGAATGGGGCGATGTGGAATTATAGCTTCTCACTTCGGAAGTTGTTGGGTGATCCGAACGTGACTTCTAACTTAAGGGAACCCATACTTGGGGTATCCGGGCCTGGCATTACTCCTTGGAAGGAAGTGTTGCCGAGGTGGATTATAACTGGGTTTACCCCGAGTTTGCGGACTGTGTCCTGATATAACAGGTTCAAGTCGCTGCCGCCGTCCATAAGGGCATTTGTAAATTGGAGTCCATTAATAATTGGATTTACGACCAAGGCAGTCCAGCCTGCATTCTGGTCTCCTCTGGAGTAATCCTGATGATCAAAGGTGATTGGTTGTAACAACCAGTGGGGTTGCTCCTCCGGGGCTGGTTGTACGTCGCGTGTCTTCGTAGGTGTTGTCCTGCTCTTCCCTTTTGTCACATGAAGTAGATTTACTGTCTTGACTTCTTGTGGGAACTTCTTTTGTTCTCCGGTGTTCTGCTTGTGGGGTGCATCGTCATCTTCGCTTGGTGTGTTGAGCCCCTTGTTTCGGCGTTGAGCTTGCCAGACTGCTTAAAGACCCAACAATCTCTGTGGGTATGGTTTGCAGGTCTCCCCGGAGTGTTGTGGATTTGACATATTTTGTCCAAAATTTTGTTGAGCTTGGATAGCTTGTCCCTATCGTCTTTGGGGGGCGGCTTTTTCTGATTTTTGTTGAGAGCTTTTGAATCCGGCGTTTACTGCCGTGCTCATCGGGTTGTTGTCCTTTATCCGGCGCGGTTCTTTGTTACGGCACGGCTTCCCGTTCCCATCTCTGGGTTCGGAGGTATTCGGGTCGCTGGTGCTGCTTCTTGCCAACCAGCTATCCTCTCCTGCACAAAAGCGGGTCATGAGGCTTGTTAACGCGGCCATTGTTCGCGGCTTTTCTTGGCCGAGGTGTCTGGCAAGCCATTCGTCTCAGACACTATGCTTGAAAGCTGCTAGGGCCTCTGCGTCCGAACAGTCGACTATCTGATTCTTTTTTATAAGGAATATGTTCTAGAGTTTCCGGGCTGACTCTCCGGGCTGCTGAGTTATATGACTCAGATCATCTGCATCCGGGGGTCAGACATAGGTCCCTTGAAAATTTGCCCGGAAAGCATCCTCAAGCACTTCCCAACTTCCCATGGTGTTTTCGGGAAGGCTTTTAAGCCAATGCCGGGCTGGCCCTTTGAGCTTAAGGGGTAAGCATTTTATGGCGTGGAGGTCGTCTCCTCTGGCCATGTGTATGTGGAGGATGTAGTCCTCGATCCAGACTCTAGGGTCTGTTGTTCCGTCGTATGCTTCTATGTTCATTGGCTTGAATCCGGCTGGGAATTCATGGTCCAGCACCTCATTGGTAAAACATAGGGGGTGTGCGGCGCCCCTGTATTTAGGCGTGCCGCGGTGTTCGGGTATTTTTGCATTGCATCACTCACTGGAGCTTGCTTTCTTGGCCTATACATGGATCTAGTTGGGCCAATTTTCTGATGCGAATTCTTGGACGGATCGCGCGCCATATTGAGTGCGGCATCCTTTGATGCGTGAGATTGATCGTAGGGTCGTCTATCCAACCTTGTGGCTTCCTTATTTTTTGACTATGGGGGCTTTATGGCCTCTTCATCAAATTCTGGTAGTAGTTTTGCTTCGGATAGCTCTTTGTGTGGCGACTACTTCCGTACTTGTGTGCGGTATTGAGTACTTTGCCCCATCTGATCCTGAGTGCATCTTCCGCTGTCTTGAGCCTCCACTTCTGCTTTCTCAAGCTACGTGCAGTGGCAACGAGCCTTTGGTGGAGGTTCTGATGTTCCAGCAATTTGTCTGGCGTGAGGTCGTCTGGGCTATTATCTTTCCCGGGGATTGGTTGTTCAGATTGTCCGCCCTGTTTGGACGGATGCTCAACGGCATGCTCGCCGTCCGTTGATTCACCCTGCTCTATGGCTGGGTTTTTGTCGAGGTGGGGCTTGGCCTTGCGCTTACGCCGCCGCTTTGATTGTTTTTCTGGGGAGCGATCCCTGGCCGCATCCTTTTGGTCCTCGTTGTCGTTTCTGTTGTATGTGTCCACCATGCATACATCGTATGATGAGGTGGCTTTCCGGCGCCCTATAGGTGCTGGTTCCTGATCGTCTCCTTTATCGGCGTCCATACCGTCGATATCTTCGGAGTCGAAATCGAGCATGTCTGTTAGATCATTGACAGTGGCTATCAAGTGGGTGGTGGGTGGGTTTCGAACTTCGTCGTCCGCATCCCAACCGCCCCGACCGTAGTCCGACCGGGGTTCTTTCGACAAAGAGAGAGACTTTAGCGAATTTAGGATATCGCCAAAGGGCGAGTGCTGGAAGGCATCCGTGGCGGTGAACTCCATGATAGGAGCCCAATCGGGTTCGATCGAAAGGGGTGCGGAATATTCAGAGTCCGGAATGGAGTCCGGCACCTTGGAGTCATGGGCCTTGCACAGGACTAGGCTGGTATTCGGCTCGATCACCGCAGAGATTGCGGCTCCTGGGGCGGCGTCCAACCGCCCGTCCCTGGCTAGTGCAGTCGGCTCCGAGCTAATGGTCGGAGTGAACGCCTGAGCGGCACTCTGGTCGCTGTTCGGCAGCAGAGCTAGATCATGTCCATCGAGACAGTGCGGCGCGCCTGGTCGTGGCTCGAATCCATCGAAGATCAAGTCCCCGTGGATGTCGGTCGTGTAGGTTAAGCTTTCAAGCCTGACCTGATGGTCAGGGGCGTAGCTTTCGATCTGCTCCAGATGGCCAAACGAGTTGGCCCGCAGTGCGAAGCCGCCGAATACGAAGATCTGTCCAGGGAGAAAAGTCTCATCCCGGACCGCATCGCGATTAATGAGTGAAGAAGCCATCGGGCCTAAGGGCGACGACACAGAGGAACTCTCAACGAGAGCACCAATGTCGGTGTCAAAACCGGCGGATCTCGGGTAGGGGGTCCCGAACTGTGCGTCTAGGCGGATGGTAACAGGAGACAAGGGACACGATGTTTTTACCCAGGTTGGGGCCCTCTCGATGGAGGTAAAACCCCACTCCTCCTTGATTAATATTAATGATATGGGTAGTACAAGAGTAGATCTACCACAAGATCGGAGTGGCTAAACCCTAGAAGCTAGCCTATGGTATGATTGTTGTTCGTGCTACGAACTAAAACTCACCGGTTTATATAGACACCGGAGAGGGATAGGGTTACACAGAGTCGGTTACAGTGGGAGGAGATCTTCATATCGTATCGCCAAGCTTGCCTTCCACGCCAACGAAAGTCCCATCCGGACACGGGACGGAGTCTTCAATCTTGTATCTTCATAATCCGGGAGTCCGGCCAAAGGTCTTAGTCCGGCCATCCGGACACCCCCTAATCCAGGACTCCCTCACCTACCATTGTGATTATTTGCATGTGGACGACCTGGTGGTTGTGGTGCTGGTGGTTGCACGTAGTTCTGATTTTGATCAACCTCATCCTCGTAATCTCCCGCATAATCATCCTCCGCATCAGCAGCAGGAGCAACAGAAGTATCAACGGCAGCACCAACAGTTTGGCCAGGCTGAAGAAGGACATAGCTCGCTCGATGGAGGGTTGTTTTGTGACGTGGAGGTAGTAGTTGTTGTTGTTGCAGAGGTGCGGTAGATGCAGCCGGTGGAGGACGCGCAAGCAGTTCATTAAATCTGTTATCGAGCTTTGTTTCGAATGTCTTCTCAAGGCCAGTGATCTTCTCCATGGCCTCTTCAAAATTGTTCAGCACATCTTGCACTTGTTCAGTCATCATTTGCTGAAACTTATCATGAAGCTCCTTGTTCGTTAAGTTCTCCCAGTCAATCTCGTCGTCTTGTGATCCTGTCATGGTTAGCAGCAATAGAAACACACAAGAATATGATCCTACAGACTACTAACAACTGGTGGAGGTGGGTGTCACAAATCCATCAAGCAAAACTCAAATTCTTACCAGTTCTTACCCAACAGCAAGCGGTGATCGGCAACCGTTGTAGTCAAAACTCTCAAAGCTTGCTTAGAGCGATTACTAGGGAGAGTCAAACACACGACGTAGATGTATGTGGAGCTGGGAAGGCTTATAATATGGTAGCAAAAAGGATCAGCAATAATCAATTCAGAGATGCAAAGTTGAATAAACGCTCAACGACGGTACTGTGCTGGTCCTAGGCTAGACCGTGCTAGAGACGCGAGCCTAGAACACTAACAAAATCACGGCGCTGCACGTAAACAAGGGAGAAGCACACTCTGGAAGTTTTTTTCGCTCTTTTTTTTGCGCTCTGCTTTTTTTCTTTTTTTTTGTGGAAAATCACTATAATGGCGAATGTCTCAAAACTCTTCCCGGGTCAAACTGACAGGATGGGCACGAAAAAAAATTTGACAATTTTTTTTCGGAAATCAAGGCAGCGACGATGAAAAAGTGCGATAAAAAATCACTATGATGGCGAGTGTCTCAAAACACTCAGTGGGACCTAAAAATAGGACAGGGAAAAAATATTTTCGGTCGCCGAAATTTTGGACTAAAAACTGCCTGGGGGTCTCCAGACTCTTTATTTTTTTCGAAACCTACTCAGACAAGGAAACACGAATCAGAAATTAGATGGATCTCGAAAACAAACCTAATATGCAAGGAACTCGGATTGGTGGTGGATATATGGTGGTGGTATATGGCAGCGCTGGTGGTATATGGATATGCATCAGTGGTGGTATATGGATACGGATTCAGAGCGGTAGTGGTAGGTGGCAGGGGCGATGATGATGGTGCGGCCGCGGCGTGACAACTTATGACCAGAACTCGAAACTCTAAAAGACTAGACGCTAAGGCCAGCAACTTAACCGACGATGCAACCGCAAATTAAACAAAGAAAAATACTGAAAAGACTATGCAAAGGCTCAGACAGATTCAGACAGGATGGACTAACCCTAATTTTTTTTGGCTTTTTCATGGACTATAGGTGTCGGGGATATACCCCGCGTTATGACCCGACCGGAAGTATGACCCGGCCGGACATGGCGCTTCACCGATGACCCGCCGGAGGACTGGGGACTCACGGGTCTGGTGGCTCACTGGTCAGACGACTCACGGATGACCACGACAGCGGGTCACATAGAAGACTAGGCCCAAGGCCCAGTAGGCCGGCTCATATTATGGTGGGCCGGCTTAAGACAGAAGGCATGAGGAATATTTCCTTTACGAGGAAGAAAGACCTGTACTTGTATCCGACTTGTAATAGAGAATAAGTTAGTTCTAATCCTAATAGGACTCTACATGTAAGCCGCCCCTTCAACTTATATAAGGAGGGGCAGGGCTCCCCAAAGAGGGACAAGAGACAATATCTAGGGCTAGACACAAGGAGGAGCGCCGGCTTACGGCGACTCCCTCATGATCATAATAAGACCTAGCCACAAACAGCATGTAGGGTTATTACCGGATGATGTTTCCCGGGGCTCGAAGCTGTCTAAATCCTCGTCTTGTGTGTTGCATCTCTCGTCCCGATCAACCCCTCTCAAGCTACCACATAGATGCGTTGGCCTCGTGACTAAGTCCTGACACTAAGGATATCTGTCGTGTTAATTCCACGACAGTTGGCGCCCACCGTGGGGCTTGCGCATGGTGGTGTTGAGTTCTTGAAGGGATTTCTCTCAGGGATCGAGAAACTCGCGATTGAATCAGATGAAAAAGAGTCGGCACGGAGCGATCGCATGAGCTATTGGACAACCACACGGAGAGCCGGCAAAATTTTCAGAATTATGGTTAAACTTTGGAGCTGACAGATACGTGATTGATCAAAGATGAAAAGATTTTAGGGTTTATATGTGCCGCCCCGTGCGTGGCTCGGTGACTCCCCGAATCCGAAGACTGGTCAATGCCTGCTGCAGCAACCACTGTACATACGGAGACAACGTCTACTTCAACAACCGCTGTGTTCTGGTCGGATTCTTGGTTAAAGTTACCCGCTGAATAAACAAAAGCAAACAAACAGTGACAGGAGTAGCTCCCCAGAGGATTGATTACGGCTGCTACTACGATCAAGGAAATCACAGCCAAGTGCTACTAGTTGCATGTTTTATGAGATCTGTTTGACTTGGGAATAATACTACATGTTACTCCTAGTACGTGCGCTCTAATCAGAGCGAGTTTGGATGGATCAACTCCTATTCATCCCGTGAAGACACGAGAAATATCAAGTGGAGTACTACTTTGACTCGAATATGGATTAAGCCAACACGATTCAGAAATGGAGCTAGCCACGATCTGGACTCCTGTGTCCGCCCGCGTGAGGCGCGGCTGCCAGATCCACCCATCCTCGATGAGCCGTCATCGTCAAGTTGCCACCGCGAGCCGCCCTATTTGAGTGGCCTGGTTCCACTGCCAGGGCCCGCCGTGAACATCACTTCAAGCCGGCCGCACTCCTCGCCTCTAAGCCGCTCTGGCCATCTTGGTTCGTATCTGCCTCGACGCTGCGCTCCGGCCTTCTGCACCGTGCGCTCACCTCTGAGCCGGCCCACGCCTCGCTGGAGTGACTGAGCCGCTGCCCCTGCTGCCGTGCATTGAGCCGGTGTCGCTGGTGTGGGCAACCGTCGTGACACACGCCGTCGTCTCCTTGACCCTCCGTCGGGCTGTTGTTTGTGTTGTGCACGTGTAAAGGAATTTTGTGGCTAGCCAGAATCGGTCAACTAAATTGACCGATGCACTGCTAGCTAGCTTTGAGGTGCGGATGGATCGAGCTAGCTTTACTTGGTTGTTGTTCGAGATGTTGTCTGTCGTTGAAGGCGTGGCCTCGCCTCAAGTTGTCGTCTCCACCGCTGCTGCGGCAGCACAGCAACAGTTGCACCTTGAGCACCTCACAGCAAGCAGGATTAGGTTCAGAGGAGTTCTGGAGCGCTCTGGTCATAGTGATTAATAAACTGCTTGCAGTCTGCCCTTTGATTACATGAAGGCACAGATTCAGAAGATGCAACCTACAGCCACTGGCAAGTACACATAGGCTGGACCTTTGGATTGAGCCATGCAAACTATGAACACAGAATAGCACCTTGAGTACTGTGATTTTTCATTGTATGAAACAAAAAAGGAACTATGGTGCTAGGACCACATCATACATTTAATATGTTTTTGATCCGCAGTATCCACGGTCATCGGACAAAAAAATAAAAAAAAATACCAGGTGACATCCATCTAAGTTTATTTTATTAAACATATTGTTTTCATCAAAGAACAATTACTTTGGTCTGTATATTTTTATGTGCAGCAAGGGTGGTGCCATGTGTGCCTATGAAGTGTACATCAGCAACATCACGCACCGGCGTCTGCACCCGCTTACTGATGGAACAGGGGTGTGCAAGTCGCCGCCCGTGTAGCTTAATCTACATCAACCCGTCGGAGCTGCGTTGAGCCGCCCTTGCCGCTTTGAGCCACCGGGGTTATATTAAGTCGCCGGTCTGCCTGAGCCACTGGAACCATATTGAGTCACTGGTCTGCCTGAGCTACCTCTGTCGTGATAAACGGATCATCCGTCGTCCAAACAAATCAGGTGATATCCATCCAAGTTTGTTTTATTAGCACATGTTGTTTTTGTTAAAGAACAAGTTTATCTTTGCCTTGGTCGGCAATATTGTTTATGCAGGGCAATTGTTTATGACAAAAAGTGATATTATACCGCGGAGATGGAGGCACGCCAACATCTTTTGGCACAGGTGGTCGTCGTTACTCAACGGACTCCTGCACCGGCTTACAATGAGGAGGACAACTTGCCCGTCCGCACCGGCTTACAACACCGCGGCTGACTCATTTATCCAAGCCGCCTTTGATGCTGCGGTCGTCTTTAACGTCCTTCTCTCGCGGCCTAGTCTACATCAACACACCGGGCCGCGCCTGTCTGTGTGAGCTGTTCATTGAGTATGAGCAAGTCACTACTTGGGAAGCCCAGTTTCTCTTCCAACAAATTGGAAGCAAATTATCATATATTATCAGCCGTCGTCTACATTGGATGGTTCAATGGGCAGGCGCCAAGTCGTCGCCACTACAGTTTGGTGAACTTCAAACAACCAGTTGGAAGGAGCCATTGGCCGAGTTGCTGACACGGCTCATACGGGATCATTTATAACCCGCCGTACTCACCTCATCCTTCTGTAGGTTCACATCGCGCTATCAGCGCCAATGATATACACCTCCTGCTATGGTCAAAAAAGGAGAATCTCAAGCCAACTCCTCGAGTCGCCTTGAGACTTGGGGGCTACAATGGTATGACTCGGCAAAACTAGCCGGTTTCAATAAATTCAAGAACTCCGGGTCATTGAAGGGAAAAATAACCCGGGCCCCGGAGATCACTGCTAGATCGATGAAAATTTAAAAGCCATCAGAAGATTTCGACTCTGGTTTAAAATCCGATTCAAGAGACATCTTTCTCCCACAAAGCACTAAAGTTCTCAAATCCGGTTCAAAATCCGGCCCAGGGTAAATTTGTCCCTCACAAATTTTTGAAGCTCTCAAATCCGGTTCAAAATCCGGCTCAAGGTAAATTTGTCCCTCACAAATTTTGGAAGCTTTCAAATCTGGTTTAAAGTTCCGGTTCAAAAAGAATTAATCTCTCGCAAGTTCGAGTTCTGAGAAAAATTAAAGGTTGCCTAAAAGAACTTGCTGCCATGATGTGCCGTTCAAATATAGGTATCCTACCTTTACGGCTTATCTTATTATGATCACTTGGGGGCTACCTGCTGATCGAGCCGAGCTGTCGGTACCTTCTTGATCGGTGCAATGTTAATATATGGTCACTGGGGGCTTCCTGTTCAAACATAGGTCGTATTCAAACCAAAGAGAACATTGCTGTCGAAACCCTTTTGATTGGCAAACTGCTGAACCTACTGGGGGGCTTCTTGATCGTATCCAAATCATAGCTCAACCCCTTTGGGAGTCGACGTGGATCGTATTCGAATCAGCGTCGTTAAACAACTCTTAAGGTCACTTGGGGGCTTCCTATTCAAACATAGGTCGTATTCGAACCAAAGAGAACATAGCTGTCGATACCCACTTGATCGGCATCGCCAACGCCACTGGGGGCTATATGATCGTATTCGAATCTTACCTTAACCCCTTTGGAACGGTTTACTGGTCGTATTCGGATCAGAAGCCTCAAAATTTTTATCTGTTTTTATACAATCGCAAGTATTTGAGTTGTCACAAATATCATATGTGCCAGCTCTTACAGAATCAACTTTACTGTCCGGATCACATAAACCGACGGTATCACATTTGGGTGGTTACCTGCCCTGGCTTTTGACGTTAAGTCGCCAGGGCATATGTTGTTTAAACTCTGTGCAGGATTTGTAGAATTATGACTTATATAAATGCTTTAGTCCAAGCTCATCACTGAAATTGGTGTCTTAAAAGGGTTATCAATTATTGATTTTCTCAAGGAATATAGGCCACCGGCTTACCATGAATGCGCATTAAGTCGTCATCGGCCAAGAGCCACCAGGTATTTAAACTCCGGATTTACTTGTCAACCGATGAGGTATTCAAATCTTTCGTAGCCAAAACTGGCTAGATTTTCATGATGATATTGAATGATTGAGGTTTTCATACCGGATTACATTATTCAAATCCTGAATAGCCAACATGGCTAGATTTCTATTGTGATTATCAATAACCAGTGTTATGTTTGAGGTTTTCAAAGTCGATTTAAGGGCAACGGCTATTGTTTTTATCAAAGGATATGATTTATTCTACAATGGAAGGAATAGTCCCGAGTCGCTGCAGGCTTATGACCCGGCACTTGGGGGCTACATTATTCAGATTGAGATTATATCAAATATGCAAGTCCCATGTCACTGCCATCATGCACCATGGCACTTGGGGGCTAATGCAAAGTCATTTTTTGCTCAACTTATTGAAGACCCGACTCATCACATTCTAAATGAGTTGGCCCTTGAGGGATACCAATTGCTCCTGACAAAAATTCAAGGTACACAAGCATTACTCCATTATATTGAACGGTCCACTATTTAGTTGGTGGAGTACAAAGCTCTTAACCTTATGGACATGGGTTCAAGTCCCATGGTGGATACTATATTATATGATGTTATTATCAATTATATACAAAGTTCCAGCTCAGTATTATCTTACTAAGCCGGCCCTTGGGGGCTACACATTGTTGTTCAAATTTACATGGTTATATCTACAAAGTCCCTGCTCATTATTGCATAATGACCCGGCCCTTGGGGGCTACACTGGTTGAAGTTTTCATGAGAATAAAGCAATTACAAGTCCCAGGTTGCTGCAAGCGTGACAACCCAGCACTTGGGGGCTACAGGTGTGGAATATTCATTTTATATGATTGAGATGAATAAACCGGATTTCTTCAAGGTTGCAACATTTATTGGAGCAAGTCTTAAACCATCACTTTGTTCTTCTCAAGACTTGTGGGCTACAGGTAATATGGATATAAGGGAGAAAAATCTTCAAATTATTAGTTTTGAGCAAATCAGGAGGATCAATTACATAAACCGGTGTCAACAAAAATTATGACCCAACATCGTCTGTTTTATAATCCGGCAGTTTTTGGTAATGATAAACCGGCAAGTTTTACATCTTCAAGCTGGCTGAATATCAGATGAGTATTTGAAGACCAAAATTATTTAAGCCGGCGCCTTGGAAGCCAACTCAAGTAGATTATTCTTCACAATATTTTTCTGTGAGAAACCAACATCAGCAAATTGAGTATGAAGCTAGCTTATTTGACCCGGATTTTCTAGATGAAGGAACTGACAATTGGACTAAATTGGAGTTAAGCAAATTGAGTATGAAGCTAACTTAAGGATGATCAGGTGTCGGCGTACAAGAATTTTTAACCCGGAACACAATCTGTCAAAGTTGTTCTTGTGTTTGTTTTACAGGATCAGTTTAACATGGATAAATCCAAATTAAACAGGGGGCTAATGTCGGGGATATACCCCGCGGTATGACCCGGCCGGAAGTATGACCCGGCCAGACTTGGCGCTTCACCGATGACCCGCCGGAGGACTGGCGACTCACGGGTCTGGCGGCTCACTGGTCAGACGACTCACGGAAGACCCCGACAGCGGGTCACATAGAAGACTAGGCCCAAGGCCCAGTAGGCCGGCTCATATTATGGTGGGCCGGCTTAGGACAGAAGGCATGAGGAATATTTCCTTTACGAGGAAGCAAGACCCGTACTTGTATCCGACTTGTAATAGAGAATAAGTTAGTTCTAATTCTAATAGGACTCTACATGTAAGCCGTCCCTTCAACTTATATAAGGAGGGGCAGGGCTCCCCAAAGAGGGACAAGAGACAATATCTAGGGCTAGACACAAGGAGGAGCGCAGGCTTACGGCTACTCCCTCATGATCATAATAATACCTAGCCACAAACAGCATGTAGGGTTATTACGGGATGATGTTTCCCGGGGCTCGAAGCTGTCTAAATCCTCGTCTTGTGTGTTGCATTTCTCGTCCCGATCAACCCCTCTCAAGCTACCACATAGATGTGTTGGCCTCGTGACTAAGTCCCGATGAAGAACAGACTCGATCTAAACTACGAAAAACTATAAAATCTCACCGAGCAACCTGGAAATCTGATACCACTTGATAGAGGCAAAGGTGTCCCGTCTTTCGATGAGATGATGGATATCGCTTTGGTGGAAGTCGACTTTGAAGATCCAACTACGAACGTGCGAGGACGTCACGCCTTAGCAATCGCTAAACCAACTCCGAGAGGTTATTGACCACACCGGAGCACGATCAACCTGACCACGAAGGTCTGTTTCTTGCAGGCAAACGAAGAACAAGGAAGAAACTAAGATTGCAATCTGGATATTGCGAATATAAGAGGAAAGCTTTATTGATCAAGGTGGGGTTCTGTGACGCCTTTATCTAGTCGTTGAAAACAAACGAAGTACGCGAAGTTGCAGCTATGGCGAACTTTTAATCTAAACAAAACCCAAAGTCTAAATGGTGCCCTAAGGGCTGTATATATGGAGGAAGAGGGGGGAATTTCGTGTCCATTGGTGGAGGGGTCCGAAATCAACCCTATCTCTTGTTTCCCCACACATACAGACTCTAATAATAGCCTATACTTATGTATTTCGAAATTACATGGGCCTGGCCCAATAATAAGGTGACGCAACACCTAGAACAGCCTCGGGACGAAATTTATGAAGTGGCATCTTGTATATTTTGTTCAAGGCTTCATGCACCCATTAAGGTGGCTTCAAAGTCCTGAAATCATCACATGTAACTCCTTTCTTGTTCCCCTTGCGCATGCCATCATCTCCATGCTTGTTCGTGCTCCAATATTCATCCTTCTCCAAGCTAGGCCCTTCATTTGTAAGCAAAACAAATGTATCCAATTTAGGCAGCATCATATTCTCATGAACATTAGAATCATTACCAAGAGACGAAAGTACCTGATAATTTAATTGGCGTGCACGAGCTCTAGTAATTGGTCCAGTATATGTAGCAGTAGGGGTTGTGGGTTCTTTCTAGCCTAGATCCTTTGCGAGACTTATAGACGTGAGCTGGTAGGGGAAAGATCTTCGTGCGCACCCCAGAGTTTGAACCTCAAGGGTCTGCCGGAACCCGAAATCCGATAGTACGTGTAGCTTGTGTGGTTGTGGCATGGGATCCAACCCGCTCTTTGAGAAAAAAAGGTGGCACAACTTTGGATATAGGTGACGTGGCAGCATCATATAGTAGCATCGTTTGCTATAGTTGTAGTACTCCTACTATGATGTCAACTCCTATAAAACCTTGCGCTTGGCCTTTGCCTCTTCAGGAGGTTCAATAGTTCGTACTCGTGTGAACCTTGCACTTGGCTCTTCGCCTCTTCGGAATGTCCAACAATGATGATACTACAGTATAATATGCTTCTGGCAATCTGACACCGATTGAACTGCTGCACGTCCACCACGAGCGCGAGGGTGGGGGAGAGGGCATTGTAGTCAAAACCACGTCAAACCCCTCTCGTCATCTTGCGAGCCACCGCGCACGTAGGCGAAGGAGAGGGAGTAGTAAGCAAGCTTCTCCTTGTTCGGCGAGTTGACGGTACAAATCAAAGCATTACTAGTACTAGTACATACTGCGTCCTTTCCGGTTAATATGGCTTAATATGAAACAACAAAAATACACTAGCAGACCGCCGGACACTCCTGCCTACTACGCACGAGATGCATCGAGCTTTTGGCTCGACCTCTATTTGCTGAAGGTTATAATCTGCAAAGTTCCCACACCATCAGAAGACTACATGGATTACAAGCTCATTGCCTTGTTCAAAATGGGATTAGTCTATCTGGAATCTGGTCACCATACATGGTTATGGCTCATCGTCAATCCTATTGAGCCAACATTTCTGTCTGATGCTATAGTGCACGATGGCATCGTTTACGCGGTCGACGCACATATTGGCTGCCTATACTGGTGGAATATATCGTCGTGTAATTGTTCTATCTCATCTCATCTTTACCTTATGAATACGACTACCTGTTGAATGTTACAAATTTAGAATAGATAGTATGTCTATAACCACATCATTGCTATATGTTCCTCTCATTTCTTAGATTTTTATGACCACACATGTTATTGTTAGAGTTGATATGAGAACAATTGGCATCTAATGATTGTTAGAATATATATTATGAGTATAACCTCATGATTGCTATATGTTACTCTCATCTCCATGATTTTTATAACAACGCATGTTATTGCTTAGAGTTTATATGAGAACTGTAGTAAGTGCTATCGTAGAATATGTGTAGGCCCTGTCATAGTTGCTTTCCTATCATTGTTACATGATGTTTGAACCATGACATATTGCAAGAATATGAAAGCCATTGGCTTATTTTTTTAACTTGGGGTATCATTATGACTATGGCATTGGAATTCTCTCTCTATGATATGTGTCACTGTATAATAAGCTTAATTCCACACATACTCTGAACATGATTGTATATTTTTGTCCTTTTGGTCTCTAATTTGATTTGTTGTAGCAGACACAAGTGCGCTAGCATTCATGATTCCAGGACCTGGAATCATACCGGTCGAAGGGTGGTGGTTTATCGCTCGTTCAACTGACGGTGGTCATTTGATGCTCATTCGCACGTACCAAATTGACCAAACCATTACATCAAACCACATGCAGTACAATGCCTGGGGCATTCGTGACTATGAGGGCTTTGTCAACTTAGTCAATATGAACGATTCTAGCTCCAGTGACCCTATGATGTCCATCTGAGGGCCATAGTGCTTCTTCAACCTCTGGTCTTCTTGCTCCAGCTGCCCAAACCAGCGCCAGTCGTGCCGCGTGCTCCTGCCTTCTGTGGCCAGCTGTACTGCCGCGGAGGCCTCACCGCCCCCTACTACTCCCACCGCTGGCCATGCCATCCCTGTATTCACCCACACCCCCTGTTATTCTGCGGCGAGGGCAGCCTCACACCGGAGCCGAACCAGTGAACCCTTGTACTCCTCTCCGCATGGGCATCCACTATCACATCTTCCCCGGCTCCGCGTCGTCACCTTCGTAGGCCTCGCCATCGTCCACCACCTTGGTGCTCTCAGTGTGGCATGGTCAGAGTACTGTACATGGAGAGGTTGACAGCTGGGTCCATAGCCGCAGCAAGGAAGTGCCTCCTTATTACGCACAAAATAATGATTCCTCCACCTGACAGCAGGGACCCACCAGACGGGCCACGGTATTTCATGAAAAAAATATTTCCCCCTGACTGTTGGGACCCACATGCTACATCTTTGCATGCAAGGAAGTGCCTGACAGTCGGGACCCACCTGGTCAAAGCGTACGTAGCGTTGTCATTTTGGTCGCCAACAAGTACGTACATACTGGTCGATCGGTCTGTCTGCAGGCTGCAGCAATGAACCGTGGCCGAGTAAGTAAGGGCACATGTCATAGTAGAGGCACACACGTAGCATGTACATGTATGTACAGCTAGGGTGCAAGAAAGTAAATACGACTGACGGTGTCCTGGACTAGGGGGACTCACCACATCGTCTCCCGATCAGGTGGATCGGGTTGAGGACCCCCATGGCAGTTTACTCATGGGCCACTTTGGGCAGCCCATGCCGCATACAAGGAAGATTCCACAAGACTTGGCGATCAAGACAAGGACTCCTCTCCACCGGCGTATTCGGCTAGGACTCTTGTTATCCTAGGCCTCTGGTACATTATATAAGTCGAGGCCGGGCTCATCGATAGATATATACCAGATCATTATGACATTACTCATTATACCTCTAGGGTTTAGACCACAACATATGATCTCGAGGTAGATCAACTCTTGTAACCCCTATATTCATTATAGTCAATGAAGCAGCATGTAGGGTATTATGTCTTCAAGAGAGCCCGAAGCTGGGTAAAATCCCGTGTTCATGTTACCATCGATCCTAAGACGCACAACTTGGGACCCCCTACCCGAGATCCGTCGGTTTTGACACCGAAAATAGTGCTTTCATTGAGAGTTCTGCTGTGTGATTGGCAAAAGGATGAATGGCTTGCTTGCAGATCAACTCCAACATCGGCGTCTTCATCGCTGGCTCGACTGGTCACCTCGGCTAGGCCGAGGACCAGCCTCCTCTTCAGATCGTCAAGATCGGACATATGTCCTCGTCATCATCAACTTTGATCTCTATCAAGATCATGGAGGAATCATCCATGGAGCTCAGGGGCTCGACGTCAGCATTGCCCTTAAGCGACCGCACTACTTTTCTAGATGGCAAACTTGTATCCGCCGCCACCGCTTCCTCGAGTGTCACTTTAACGATTTCTTAGGTGGAATTGTGTGTAATTAAGTATATAACAACCCTGCAAAATTTCGCCGCATTCCGATGGAGGAATCTCTGACGATCTACGATACACCGGAGCCTTCTCAAATCTGGACGGGAATCTGAATGAGTTTAGGGCGTGGTCTCCAGAGCCCAGCTCGGAGGTCCTTTGGAAGATCCAACCTTTCATCTACTGCGGAATTCTCATATCTACCACCCCTCCAAATTTCAGCTCAATCCGACGGTTCAAACTCCGGGAACCTTCCAATGAGTCGACCAATTTTCGGATTTGTTTTCTGCGTGAATACGGATCCAACCCGAACTCATGTTTCTTTATGAACGTGACATTGGACAACCTTTTTAAAGGAATTTTCTTCTCGCGAATTGTGTATTGTTCTTCAACACACGCCCATAAAATTCTAAGCCTCCTAGGAGGTAATCTACGCCATTACCTTGGTGTCAAACCAGTCCGGCAATATTGCTCCACGGCTGCCGACCTGCATTAGACACGTCGTTGCTTTTTGAGCCGAGCTCAACTTCTTCATATCATCATCTCGGCGAGCCGAACAAGAGTTCGGAACCACCGAGGATAAATCATCACCAACATCACCGCCCCACGGATTACATGGAGCGGGCACACCGGCATCGCCGCATGGTCACTTCATCAATATCCGCATTGACTGCATCTCAAGTTACGACCTGCATCGACATGGCCGCACTGTTGCTTTTTCAAGCCAATCTCCATCACGCCGAACTATTTCAACACCTCGGCGGACATGGCAGCTGCAATGTCTCCTTACCGACCTGCTCTGTTACCTCGGCTGGACCAGGGGCTTCACCTCATCTTCGTCAAACCTACTCCGGTGACTTTGGCGTCACCAACCGACCGGCTTCATCATGTTAGCTGGACCGGGGGCTTCGCCTCCGCAAGCCAACCTTGGTCAGCATGGCCATGTTTTCGCTTCATCACCCGGAATGGGTTGTGCGGATCGAGTCCCAATTTTGGGAGTCACCTTCCTTCAGATGGCTACAACGAATAAACCAGGTGCTGTTAATCCTAGTAATTTTTGCTTGTTCGAGTTTATTTTCCTGAAGAACTATTACGCTGGTTTGTTCCATCATCTATACACAGGTCTATCAAATGGTGTCCGCATTAATGACGGTAGCGTGCTGTTTCGATCATTTTCCGTACACAGTTCGGCAAACACCACATCCGGAACTTGGACCGCCCTGCAAATTCAGGCTTTGTCACACCTTCAC
This sequence comes from Triticum aestivum, assembly GCF_018294505.1. Lineage (NCBI taxonomy): Eukaryota > Viridiplantae > Streptophyta > Magnoliopsida > Poales > Poaceae > Triticum > Triticum aestivum. The sequence goes on along the minus strand of NC_057801.1, from coordinate 364,248,592 downwards.
CGCATCACGCCGACGCCCTTCATCGGCATTGACTTCGGCGCCAGGCCACATCTCTTTAAATAAATTATTTTGCATAAATTAATTACGCAGGATTTTTATATACTTATATTATTATTGTTGGCCTGCACTATTTTACATGTGTAGGTAATCGACTTTGGCTGCATCACCTGGTCTCTTCGGTAAGCTGACGCCATCGTCCCAATTGTCGTAAATCGGCTCGCGTGATCACCTTGTTGGTCGTGTTGCCATACCGACGTGTTCGGTTGCCTCGATGACTTCAACATCGCCGAGAGAACTCTACCTCATCGAGTGTTCGGCGCACATGCCTTATTTCTTTTATTACTCACTTTGCATAAATTATTTATTATGCAACAATTTCTTTTGTTAATTTATTATTATTACCGCTGTCTCCGACTTGCACTATTTTTTGTGCACAGGAGAATGATCCGGGTCGGGCAGCGTTGTCACCTTGGTGTTCTGACATACCACGTCACCTCGGCTGGACGAGGGGCTTCGCCAACACTTCATTAACCCATGCTAGGGGCTTTGACATCACTCTGCCGGCCAGCATTGGCCATGCTATCTCACCACTTTGGAGTGCCGAGCTCTTTGCTCCGCCACCTCAGGACAGGCTCGGGGGCTGGGACTTTGTCCCGCATCAAGCTCGGACCGCATCATCAATTCTGAAGACATTAACCAGCTAAGTCGTTTTCATGCTCAAAAACTTTTAGTTTTAAATTTTGTTCGGTTCGACCAAGCATTATACTTTTTTGGCAAAAGTTGTTTGTGAAAAACTTCCTTGTCAAAACTTTGCTTGTGGCACACAAATTCAAATACCCCGTTTACTTGGGGGCTTCCTTTCTGAAGCCTTTCCTCTTGCAAATGATTATACTTGTACGGCTTCATTCCTTGTTTGTGTATTACGCCACAATATGCACCATGTTGACTTGAGCAATTTACAAGCTAGGTTGCCTGGCTCTTGTGTTTACCCCTATGTTCCCGATTGTTCGGCTAGGGAGTAAAGGGAGCACCTCTGCAATTGTCACGATCGGGTCATCTGAGCTCGGACCTCAGACTGGGTGAAGCCGAAAGCTAGCGCTCTTATTGTTTTCGATGTTGGTCGGCACACAACGGAACTCATGAGTACAAAAAATCTATTGCACAAGTCTCATAGTAACAATGAGCAACCGAAGAAAGGTATCGGTGGAGGTACTATTTTCTTCGAAGATGCTTCATACACTTTTTCAGTAATATAGCATAAGTTCCCTGAGCGCGCTTTGTCTGTTACAGCCTTATGGCCTGATTGCCTGGTTATCAGAAACACCATCGATATTCTCGACAGGTGGAGTACATAACACTTTTCGACCCTTGGCCGAAGAGGGAGAAGCCGACGGTCGGTTAAGACGCGTTTAAAGTTCGGGTGAACACATATATGATATAAGTACTTCGGTACATACAATCATTGTACATAAAATTCTTTTACCCAAGTCACTCGGCGGCTCTTAAATTTATGTGAGCTGTTTTATAATAAGTCTTCTTCTTCTTAGTCGTTGCAAAGTCTTTTTTCTATCACTACTTTTTTCGACGCGAGTGTAGGGTCAATAGTCGGGGAGCCTAATTTCTCTCTCAAAGCCGCTAAAGTTTGCTCAACTGGCCTAACGAGAAGTACTCCGCCTTCGAGATAGGAGGTTGAAGCCGTAGGCTGACCCGCTTGAAGTCTTGAGATAAGATGTGTCATGTTAAAGCACGACAGAAGCACAATTTTTTTCTAAGAGCAATTTTCTGATTGGCACCGAACAAAAATTGATCTAGTTCGGACATCGAGTTTTTACTGAAGTTTTTTGGTTGTCCAATCCTATGGCACTTTTCAACTATTTGTATGTTTTCTGCATAAGTCTCATAGTGTAACGCCGGACAACTTTAGAGATTCGGCAAAAAGTCTCGGATATTGCTATATATGCATCAGTTTTGAATTGTGTCTTTGGTCAATAGTTGGGTTGCCCGGCTCCTGTGCTTGCCTCCTATGTTTCACTTTCTTCGTCTAGGTGTGCAAAGGGAGAACCACTGCGATTGTGCTTCCAGCTCGCATGGTTAAGCACCTCAGTGGACAAAGCCGAAAACTGACTGTCACAATAAGCGTAAACTGGTCAGCAGTCCGATGACTGTATTAAATGACGGGCCATTCATAGCATTGGCCGAAGTGTTTACAGCTTGACCTCGGCTGTCGCCGAACACTAACCGGGGGGCTACTTGCTGGCCTCCCAACTTTAAGCTCCTATGACTAAGTGAAAGTTATAAAGCCCGCATATCTGATTGCCTCGTTTTCGCTAACACAACTGCCTTCGGGCACCGAGACGTCGGCTACGGGTTGTTTTGTTATTGCGGAAACACCCTGCGTAGCATCTACAAGGGGGTAGAAGCCGATGATGGGCCACTTTTAGATTATAAACGGTCTCAATGGAGGTGAAAATTTGGGTTCATTTAGACCATAGAGTTTCGAAGCTTTCCCCGAACTAAATCCTCAATAGTTTCCTCCCACATTAATCGGAGCTGAGGTTTCATGATCATGCTTAGCATGACAACCCAAAGAAAAGAACTGATAGCGGGACTATTTTCTTTGAAAGATGTTTCTTATGTTAAACAATAATATAACATGTCTCTCTGCGTACCTTTGTTTATAAAACCGTATGGCCGGATTGCCTTGTTTGCCGTAATCTTTGCCCCCATAAAGACTTTATAAAGTAGGACAAACACTCTTCGGCTGTTGGCCGAGGAGGTTGAAGCTAATGGTAGGTAAACAAAGTTTTGTACAATGTGGATCCGAGCATTATTGACGTAAAATACTTGGATACATAGCGTCATTACACATAATTTATGATTTTACTATGGATATCAATCCTTAATTCGGCCACCCGTGTCCGCATTAAGGCTCGGGGGCTACTGGGCTTCGGGCTTATCATTATTTATAAATATTAAAGAGGCACATCGATCTCCTGATCTAGTGTTGCCACACGACCAGTGTCTCGGGGGCTACTGCATTGCCTATTCAATGCAGAAAATTTTAAGTGCAATACAGTTTCCGAGGAGATTATGCTCCTCAGGTTGGTCGGCCGCACCCAACATGAGTCTCGAGGACTGAGCACGCCGCTTTTTGTGTCCCGAAGTATTCTTCCGAGCTAGTACTTGATCCTTAGGCTAAATTTGCGAATCAACCTGAGTCTCGGGGGCTACTGGGATCAGCGGCCTTATGTCATCCTTCAGGTGCATCTCGGGTTTTAGACCGATACACACACCTTGAGGGCTACTGGCTATATATCTTGGAAGAGAATAAATTGCACCAATAAAAAATCAGCCTGCAGTCGGGGTGGTGCACCACCTCGGAAGCTGTCCGGCATAAAACTTGGGCACCAATGGCTGTCTCCATAGAGGGCATTTCCGGCATTAAGCTCGGCTAAACTCCTTTAATGTTTTTGAACCAAGGTGATCTATGACACCTCGGATACAGTCCGGTGTTGGAGCTCGGACATAGTCCGGCATTAGAGCTCGGATACATTCCGGCGTTGGAGCTCGGAAGCGGTCCAGCATTGGTGCTCGGCTACAAAAGATACCTCGAATGCAGTCCAGCGTTGGAGCTTGGATGCAAGAAGATACCGCCGCATGGGAACAACTTCAAGCCCGAGACGTGGCATAGAAATAACAAGGCATTGATAAAGGCCGAAGACTTCAAGGGCTCCTCGGATACCCAACGTGTAAACTCTTCGGATTCACTTCGGCGATCCTCAAGATCGAAGATGGGAAAATTTGTTGAACCAGTTTTCAAGACCGACGGCCGAAGATGAAGAAAAGTTCGGAAGGATCAAGGAGCGTCCCCAACTTGAAGACAGGTTCAGGGGGCTACTGACGGTGTCCTGGACTAGGGGGGACACACCATGTCATCTCCCGATCAGGTGGATCGGGCCGAGGACCCCCATGGCAGTTTACTCATGGGCCGTTTCAGGCAGCCCATGCCGCATACAAGGAAGATTGCACAAGACTTGGCGATCAAGACGAGGACTCCTCTCCACCGGCGTATTCGGCTAGGACTCTTGTTATCCTAGGCCTCTGGTACATTATATAAGCCGAGGTCGGGCTGGTCAATAGATATATACCAGATCATTATGACATTACTCATCAGACCTCTAGGGTTTAGACCACAACATATGATCTCGAGGTAGATCAACTCTTGTAACCCCTATATTCATTATAGTCAATCAAGAAGCATGTAGGGTATTATGTCTTCAAGAGAGCCCGAAGCTGGGTAAAATCCCGTGTTCATGTTACCATCGATCCTAAGACGCATAGCTTGGGACCCTCTACCCGAGATCCACCGGTTTTGACACCGACAACGGCCACATACATACATACGGGCGGGGTCTCGAACGCCTACTCACGCATACGTACGGCCAGGGCTCGTGTACATGGAGAGGCAGCGACGGCGTCCTGTTCATCGCCAGCCAACCGGTTGGGTCGAAATGGAGAAACTGCATCGTTGTGTTCATTGGGAGCCAACCGTCTTGGACGGAACAGCCGATCGAAATGAGGCCTTGCGTACCGTAGAACGGAGGAAACGGCCTTGTGTTCGATTGGCCACGGTCAAAAAGGGATCCTGTTCATCGGGAGGTGTCTGGTATACCGGAAAATGGAGGAAATGGACTTACGTTTGAGTGCCTACAATTGAAATGGGGTCCTGTTGAACGGGAGGGGTGTGGCGTACTGCAAAACGGAGGAAACGGACTTGAGTTGGAGCGCTACGGTCAAAACGGGGGTCCTGTTCATCGGGAGGGGTGTGGCGTACCGCAAAATGGGACTCCACAGGCTACTGTTCATCCACCGTCGACCTCATCCAGCCTCCACCTAAGACCGTTCATCCACGGGGTCCTGTTCATCCAGCCTCCACCGCTCCTCCACCGGCTACTGTTCAACCAGCCCTCTCCACGAGGTCCTGTTCAACCACCCCTCCACAGGCTACTGTTCATCCAGCCCTCCACCAACTACTGTTCAACCAGCCCTCCACGGTGTCTTCCTATTCATCCAACACTCCATGGAGTCCTGTTCATCCACACCCAACCGGCTCAATCAATCGGGGTCCTGTTCATCCAGCGGCAACGGCCTCTACTACCATGGGGTCCTGTTCATCCAACCCCCCACAGGGAACTATTCATCCAACCCCCCCCAACAATGATCACTATTCATCAAGGGAAGGTGTCAGTAAGTTCGATCCTCTTTAGTTAGCAGAAGTAGAGAAGAAATCGCTCAATCGGGTTCAGTTAACAGCCAGGGATTGATCGATCGCTCGGGTTCAGTAATGCGTAGCCTTCCGTGCAATCGCTCGGGTTAAGTAGGAGAACGCCTTGCTCGGGTTCAATTAGAGCCCACCGCCTCGCACCCACACGTGTACGTGTACGAGAGAAGCGCGCATCGCTCGGCCCCGGACCACCCACCATAACTAGGAACTCCCCGATATGTTCCTCGCCCTCACTTCTACCACAGGTTTTTCCGTCATGGACGGCCCAAAGAATGTCACGGAGCTGCGTCTCCAGCCCGCCCAGGATGAAAAGCCCATTTTTGTCATGATTTTTTGTCATAGAATTTGGAGCCCACCACATCTATGATGATACCGGGTTTTGTCACAAGCATGAGAGAAAAAATTCGTTCGGCCCAAAATGTCACAAATGTGTCTTTTTTTGTAGTGAATCAACACTACTAGCAACCCACAGGTACCAATCTGAGGTTTTGAGACAAAGGTTGAATACAAAAGATGAACTAGATTTTGAGATGAGATGGTGTTGGTGAAGATGTTGATGAAGATTGGTCCTCCCATGATGAGAAGATCATTGGTGATGACGATGGCTTTGATTTCCCCCTCCCGGAGGGAAGTTTCACCAGTGAAATCGTTCCGCCGGAGCCCTAGATTGCTTCTGTCCAGGTTCCGCCTCGAGACGGAGTCGCTTCATCCCGAAAGTCATCTCTTGATTTATTTTTCTAGGTCAAAACGCTTCATATATCAGAAGATGGGCACCGGACACTGGCCAGTGGGCACACAAGCTCAGGGGGCACGCCCCCAGGCTTGTGGCCACCTGATGGGTCCCCTCCTGGTATTTCTTTGCCCATTATTATTTATATATTCAAAATAAATTCTCCGCAATGTTTCAGGACAATTGGAGTTGTGCAGAATAGGGATCTCAAATTTGCTCCTTTCTGTCGGTGCAACAAACCCCTAGGTCCATTGCCCAGACTATGCACGGGCATGAGGACAAGTTCACAACACAATAATCAACTCGAGCAAGATGGAGCGATTCCCTTGAAGGATCCAAGCACAGATCAAGAAGGCCAAGACTAGCTAGAGGGGCAAGATACTGCTAAGGGAAAAACCTACCTTGCCGGGCAGGCGAGCCTGGGGGGAGTAAGGTTAACCCTGGAAGCGAGCCTTTCAGAATCATCCCGGCAGGCCTGCCAAGACTAGCGAAGGCAATCCACTCCACCGCACCACCTCACCACGACATACATCGTCGATCAGTGCGGTGTCAAGCTCCAAAGTGACTAAGTGGCTGCTAAATGCCACATGGCAGCCAGTTCCTACAGAAAATACCAACAAGCAACACCCGTCCTGCGACATGTCGAGCGAGCAGGCACCAAGCTAGTGAATCAGCTCGGCAGGGCCTGCCGGGCGAGCTATGATGTGACATAGAGCGACACATTTAATGCGCTCTATCATCCTGAAGAGTTATGTATGATAGCACTGTTTGCTATCTAATCACTGCATAAAGACTGAGTTGCAACTGTGGTGACCCCTTGATCTATAAAAGTAGGGCCGTGGAAACCATAGAAAGGATCCGGACCCTTGTACACTCGTACGCACGTAGCCGTTCTCGTCCCAAGGCAATCCTATTGGGCAAGAGCACTGAGTTTTTCCACCACCATCCCCCCGCCGAACCGGAAAGGGGCTCATAGCCCCATAGGTGGTCGTGGTTCCCCACGACATATTTGGCGTGCCAGGTAGGGGGATCACTTGTGCAAACCCGAAATCGTGAGCAGCGTGTCGTCCTCATCGCCGTTTTCATTATCGGCGGCGCTATTGACTATGGCGCCTAAGAAGAAGCCCGGAGCTGTGAACCACCCGTCCACCTCAAAGGCTTCGCCGCCCGCGACCACCAACATCACGGGGAATGATGGGGCACATGAAGGCATGGACGCAGCGGGAGGCGTGGTCGACGCAGCAGGCGTTGTCACCACCATCCCCGTGGCCGAAGCAAAAGCAAGAAGCATCGGGGAAGGACAGCACAACAAGATCATAATGGCCACACTCCTCAAGGTATGGGTGGGGGAATTACTTTACCTGCACCCTCCCTCCTCACCAAAGGGCACATCGGTAGTGGTGGCACTCGTTCTGAGGCCAATCGCAACCCTTTGGCCGTCCCCGCCACGGGTGTGATAAGCCACAAGTATAGGGGATCACAACAATTTTTGAGGGTAGAGTATTCAACCAAAATTTATAGATTCGACACAAGGGGAGCCAAATAATATTTGCAAGTATTAGCAGCTAAGTTGTCAATTCAACCACACCTGGAGATTAATTATCTACAGCAAAGTGATCAGTCGCAAAGCAGTATGATAGTTTTGATAGTAGTAGCAACAATGATAGTAATGATAACAGTGATAGCAATAGTTTCATAGCAGTAACGATAGTAACATCCATAGTAGTAACATAGCAAGATTAATATGTACGAAAATCATAGGCATTGGATCAACGATTCGTTGGATGATATTCATCTTGAGACAGTCATAGCCTAGGGCGATACGACACTAGCTCCAGTTCATAAATATAATGTTGACATGTATTCCGTAAATAATCATACGTGCTTGTGGAAAAAACTTGCATCACATCTTTTGTCCTACCCTCCTGTGGAAATGGGGTCCTATTGGAAACAAAGGGATATTAAGGCCTCCTTTTCATACAGAACTAGAAAAGAGCATTAACACATGGTGAATACATGAACTCCTCAAACTATGGTCATCACCGGTAGTGGTCCCGACTATTGTCACTCTGGGGTTGCCGGATCATAACACATAGTAGGTGACAATAACATGCAAGATTGGATCTAGAACATGGATATAATGATGATAAAATAAACAGTTCAGATCTGAAATCATGGCACCCGGGCCCAAAGTGACAAGCATTAAGCATGGCAAAGTCATAGCAACATCAATCTCAGAATATAATGGATACTAGGGATCAAGCCCTGACAAAACTAACTCGATTACATGATGAATCTCATCCAACTCCTCACCGACCAGCAAGCCTACAAAGAAATTACTCACTCCCGGTGGGGAGCATCATGGAATTGGCAATGGAGAAGGGTTGGTGATGACGAAGATCAAAGATCCCCCTCTCCGGAACCCCAAACGGACTCCAGATGTGGCATCCTAATGAAGAACAGGAGACAACGGAGGCTCCATCTCGTGGAACGTGATAATTCTTTCTCCCTAAGTTTTCCTAGAAAAATATGTTTTATAGCATCGGTTTCAGGGTCCACGGGGCCACCAGGTGGGGACAACCCACCTGGGCGCGCCTGGAGGGGGTGGCGTGCCCTGGTGGGTTGTGCCCACCCAGGTGCCCCCCTCCCGTGGTTCTTAGCTCCAGAAATTATATTTTATTGTATAAAAATCCTCGCAAAGTTTCCTTCCATTCCGAGAACTTTTAGTCCGCACAAAAACAACACCATGGTAGTTCTACTGAAAACAGTGTCAGCCCGGGTTAGTTTTATGCAAATCATGCAAATTAGAGTCCAAAGCAAGAGGAAAAAGCATTAGGAAAAGTAGATACGACGGAGACGTATCAACTCCCGCAAGCTTAAACCATTGCTTGTCCTCAAGCAATTCAGTTGATAAGCTGAAAGTGAAAAAGAAAAACTTTTATGAACTCTTTTGCTCTTGTTTCCATAAATAAGCTTAAACAACACCTAGGTTTTCAACAAAGATTCTAACTAACAATGTCGACAATAACTCTTAAAAATTATATTAACTCATATCAATGACATAATCAACTAGCAAGCAATAATAAGACATCTCAAACGACAACACGTTGTCAAAACAACCATGATACAATATGATAATAGTGGTATCTCGCTAGCCCTTTTTGAGACCGCAAAACATAAATGCAGAGCACCTCCAAAATTCAAGCAGCGACTAAACATTGTAATTCCTGGTATAAAAGATGCACTCATGATGCACCCAACATTAGCTATACACAATGCATAAGCATGACAGCAGTGCTCTTAGGTTCTGGCGCTTATTTGAGAAGGTGATGACACAACATAAAAGTAAATAGATAGTCCCTTCGCAGAGGGAAGCAGTGATTTGTAGAGGTGCCAGAACTCAAGTTTTTAAAACAGAGGTAAATGAAATTTTGAGACATGCACCCTTCTTGTTTACTTTGCGACCATCAGTTATCAATATCTTCCATGCTAAACACATTAGTAGTGGTTCCCAAGAGATAGAGTAAAGGTTATTGCTCCATAGTAGTTTTTGTTGGATTATTTATAAGTTCTTTTTGCAATGGGACTGGGAATCCCTATTACTGCCCCTTTCTCGTGCAGTGGTGAGTGAATAAACACTCATCCTGAGAATAACCCGCTTAGCACGGAAGATACCAACTACCTCCTGTCGCTCTATGAACAATCAAGGCACACAAAAATGATATTTATTTGAAGTTTTTTAGAGGTGGCACATGCAAATTTACTTAGGACGGCAGGGTAATACCGCATATAGGTAGGTATGGTGGACTCACCTCGAATAACGTGGGTTTCAGGTTTTTGATGCACAAGCAGAATTCCCACTTAGTACAAGAAAAGGCGAGCAAATAGGTTGAGAGGCGGCCAGCTAGAGAGCAACAACAGTCATGAACATGCATTATGCATAAGTAACTTTGGATACTAGCATGACTAGGATATGAACACCATGAACATAAATATCATAGAGGCTATGTTGGTTTTGATTCAACTACATTCATGAACATGTGCCAAGTCAAGCAACTCGAACATTCAGAGGAGGATACCATGTCATCATACTACATCAATGTTGACATCCAAGATAAATCATTATCCACTCCTAGCTACTTATGCATGGCATGAGAAACTATAATCTCTAATTGTCATTGCAAACATGTTTGATCATAATAGGGTGAATCATAGATACTAGGTTAAACATATTTACAAAAACAGGACAAGTCGAGTTCATACCCATTTCTCTCTGCCACGGCCAGTTCATCAAATATCGTCATTATTGCCTTTCACTTGCACGACCGAACGATTTAAAAAAATAATAATGCAAGAGTGCAGTGGACTAAGCTGGAATCTACAAACATTTTATTCAAAAGGAGAAGACAAGGTAATATGGACTCTGTAACATCCCCAGCATCACACTACAGTAATCCCTTATGGTCAGTGCAAAGGCATCTTATTTTACAAAGCTTAATCGTGTTGGGATGATATCTCAACTCAAATCCCTTCTCTGAATTCTATTCAAATTCAAATTGAAATTTGAAGTTGCACAAAACTTGGTAGAAAAATCTTCATCATTTAGCCAAAACTCCATAACATTTAATTGTTAAGGAAAACAACATCACCATTGAGCTAAGATGGACAGTAGCAATTATTTCATTGCAACTTCAGCATTTTTGAATGTCATTTTAATTGTGAAAAATGTAAATGACATCCCCTGGCCTCCAAACTTTTTATGGCACTGGCTAAAAATGCCTTGGATTTTACGGGTCCAGTTCCCTAATTTATTTAAGACATTTGGATGCCCAAGTAACTTCCTTTCTTTCTCTGTTTATTAAACAAAAAGAAAAAAATAAAAAAAGTAAAAGAAGAGGAGAGAGAGGACCCCCCTGCCCCCCTAGACCTCAACCAGCCTGGCCGGCACAGCTCCCTGCACCGCGCCCCTTCCTGTTCCTCGGTCGCGCGCCGCTACAGGGCCCGGTCGCCACCGGACCCCCTCGCTAGCGTCGAGGGGAGGATAAGGCCTCCACACCTCCGGTGCCTCAGGCCCTTCTCCCACTCCCCCCTCGTCCTCTCCGACTCTCCCTCTCCCCACCAGATCACCCGCTCACTTCCTCTCTGCCTCGTTCCCCATCAACGCCCGAACGCGCCCGCCGTCGTCGCCGCGTCGATCCCGCGGCCACTGTCATATCCTTGCATCGCTGACATGCCGTAGGCGTCCTCCATCATCGTCCATGTCGACCAGTGCCCGCCGTTGGAGCCAGGAGGCACCACAGCACCGGATCCACCTCGTCCCCTTCCGCCTCGGTCGCCGGTGATTCCCGTCGACCGCGGCCTCCCTCTGTTCTCCCGTTCACTCCCGGGGCATCTTTGCGCCCGGACGGTGAGCACCGCATGTCCTCCCTTGCCTCCCGCTTGTTCTGTTGCGCATAATGTTGCTGCCATGGACGACCTAGCTCACCTCCGCCGTGTCGCTTGATACATCTCCAATGTATCTATAATTTATGAAGCATTCATGCTATATTACTATGTGTTTTGAATGATTATGGGCTTTATTTTACACATTTATATCATTTTTGGGACTAACCTACTAACCGGAGGCCGAGCCCATATTGCTATTTTATTGCATGTTTCAGTATTTCGAGGAAAAGGAATATCAAACGGAGTCCAAACGGAATGAAACCTTCGGCAGCGTGATTTTTTGGAAGAATATGATCCTGGAGACTTGGAGTCCACGTCAGAAGATCCTCGAGGAGGCCACGAGAATAGGAGGCCGCGCCCCCCTTACAGGGTGGTGGCCCCCTGTCTCGTGGGCCCCTCGAGAACCTCCTGACCAACTTCTTTCTCCTATATAAGCCTACATACCCTAAAACCATCGAATATCAACATAGATCGGGAGTTCCGCCGCCGCAAGCCTCTGTAGCCACCAAAAACTTCTCGGGAGCCCGTTCCGGCACCCTGCCGGAGGGGGAATCCATCGCCGGTGGCCATCTTCATCATCCTGGCGCTCTCCATGACGAGGAGGGAGTAGTTCACCCTCGGGGCTGAGGGTATGTACCAGTAGCTATGTGTTTGATCTCTCTCTCTCTCGTATTCTCTCTCATGTTCCCTCTATGGAACAATCTTGATGTATCCCGAGCTTTGCTATTGTAGTTGGATCTTATGATGTTTCTCCCCCTCTACTCTCTTGTGATGAATTGAGTTTCTCTCTTGAAGTTATCTTATTGGATTGAGTCTTTATTTGAGAACACTTGATGTATGTCTTGCCGTGTTTATCTGTGGTGACAATGGGATATCACGTGCCCCTTGATGTATGTTTTGGTAACCAACTTGCGGGTTTCGCCCATGAACCTATGCATAGGGGTTGGCACACGTTCTTGACTCTCCGATAGAAACTTTGGGGCACTCTTTGAAGTACTTTTATGTTGGTTGGATGAATCTGAGATTGTGTGATGCATATCGTATAATCATGCCCACGGATACTTGAGGTGACAATGGAGTATCTAGGTGACATTAGGGTTTTGGTTGATTTGTGTCTTAAGGTGTTATTCTAGTACGAACTCTTTAATAGATCGATCCGAAAGAATAACTTTGAGGTGGTTTCGTACCCTACCATAATCTCTTCGTTTGTTCTCCGCTATTAGTGGCTTTGGAGTGACTCTTTGTTGCATGTCGAGGGCTTGTTATATGATCTATCTATGTTATTATTGTTGAGAGAACTTGCACTAGTGAAAGTATGAACCCTAGGCCCTTGTTTCCTATCATTGCAATACCATTTACGCTCACTTTTATCATTAGTTACCTTGCTGTTTTTATATTTTCAGATTACAAAAACCTATATCTACTATCCATATTGCATTTGTATCACCATCTCTTCGCCGAACTAGTGCACCTATACAATTTACCATTGTATTGGGTGTGTTGGGGACACAAGAGACTCTTTTTTATTTTGTTGCAGGGTTGTTTGAGAGAGACCATCTTCATCCTACGCCTCCTACGGATCGATAAACCTTAGGTCATCCACTTGAGGGAAATTTGCTACTCTCCTACAAACCTGTGCACTTGCAGGCCCAACAACGTCTACAAGAAGAAGGTTGTGTAGTAGACATCAAGCTCTTTTCTGGCGCCGTTGCCGGGGAAGCTAGGTAAAGGGCACTCACTCACACCCCGTCAACTAAGCTCTTTTCTGGCACCGTTGCCGGGGAGGTCAGTGCTTGAAGGTATATCTTTAGATCTTGCAATCGAATATTTTTGTTTCTTGTTTTATCACTAGTTTAGTCTATAAAAGAAAACTACAAAAAATGGAGTTAAGCTTGTCTCATACGCTTCATCTTTTTAATATCTTTCGTGGGTATGATGGAAAATAAAATTGTGCTCAAGTGCTAGAAGAAGAATGCATTAAAATACTTGATACTAAATCTTCGAATGATGAGCATGATTGCAATGTTGTTAGTATAAACTCCTTGAATATCCATAGTACTAATGATGATTGCACTAGTTATGATGAAAATGTCTCCTATAAGCATGTTGATTTTTGTGGAGTAGATTGGATTTGCATGGACACACCAAATAGAGAAAATAGATATTGCAAGAGCCATAAGTACTTAAAAACTAAAGGTTTGCAAGAAAGTCTTGATGAGTGTGCTAGAAGATTCAATATTTTTCGCGCTCCTTATGAACTTTGCAATGAATGTGGTCATTTAAATATCCAATGCAAATTGTTTTATCATCAAATCGTGTCCAAAAATTGTGATAGCTTGATTTCCCTTGGGCAGCATAAAGAGCTTAGTCTTCTTTTGGGTATGAAGAAATGAAACGTATAACTGAGGGTATTCCAAAATTTAATCTTGATAGATTTCTTGATTTTGATCTAGAGGATGTTGATGATCCACAAGTATAGGGGATCTATCATAGTCCTTTCGATAAGTAAGAGTGTCGAACCCAACGAGGAGTAGAAGGAAATGATAAGCGGTTTTTAGCAAGGTATTCTCTGCAAGTACTAAAATAAGTGGTAACAGATAGTTTTGTGATAGGATAAATTGTAACGAGTAACAAGTAACAAAAGTAAATAAAGTGCAACAAGGTGGCCCAATCCTTTTTGTAGCAAAGGACAAGCCTGTACAAACTCTTATAATAGGAAAAGCGCTCCCGAGGACACATGGGAATATCGTCTAGCTAGTTTTCATCACGCTCACATGATTCACGTTCGATACTTTGATAATTTGATATGTGGGTGGACCGGTGCTTGGGTACTGCCCTTACTTGGACAAGCATCCCACTTATGATTAACCTCTATTGCAAGCATCCGCAACTACAACAAAAGTATTAAGGTAAACCTAACCATAGCATGAAACATATGGATCCAAATCAGCCCCTTACGAAGCAACGCATAAACTAGGGTTTAAGTTTCTATCACTCTAGCAACCCATCATCTAGTTATTACTTCCCAATGCCTTCCTCTAGGCCCAAATAATGGTGAAGTGTTATGTAGTCGATGTTCTCATAACACCACTAGAGGTTAGACAACATACATCTTATCAAAATATCAAACGAATACCAAATTCACATGACTACTAATAGCAAGACTTCTCCCTTGTCCTCAGGAACAAACGTAACTACTCACAAAGCATATTCATGTTCATAATCAGAGGTGTAATAATGTGCATATAGGATCTGTACATATGATCTTCCACCAAATAAACCAACTAGCATCAACTACAAGGAGTAACCAACACTACTAGCAACCTACTAGCACCAATCCCGGACTTGGAGACAAGAATTGGATACAAGAGATGAACTAGGGTTTGGAGATGAGATGGTGCTGGTGAAGATGTTGATGGAGATTGCCCTCTCCCGATGAGAGGAGCGTTGGTGATGACGATGGTGATGACTTCTCCCTCCCGAAGGGAAGTGTCCCCGGCAAAATAGCTCTACCGGAGCCCTAGATTGGTTCCGCTAAGGTTCCGCCTCGTGGCGGCGGAGTCTCATCCCGAAAGGTTCTCTTCTATTTTTTCTCATCGAAAGACTTCATATGGGAGAAGATGGGCGTCGGAGAGCCACCAGGGGGCCCACGAGGTAGGGGGGCGTGCCTAGGGGGGCGCCCCCCACCCTCGTGAGCAGGGTGTGGGCCCCCTAGCCTTCATCTTTGGCGATGATTTTTCTTTATTTAGTTTAAGGTATTCCGTGGAGTTTCAGGACTTTCGGAGTTGCGCAGAATAGTCCTTCCATATTTGCTCCTTTTCCATCCCAGAATTCCAGCTGTCGGCATTCTCCCTCTTCATGTAAACCTTGTAAAATAAGAGAGAATAGCCATAAGTATTGTGACGTAACGTGAAATAACAGCCCATAATGCAATAAATATTGACATAAAAGCATGATGAAAAATGGACGTATCAACTCCACCAAGCTTAGACCTCGCTTGTCCTCAAGCGAAAAGCCGATAACAATAAATATGTCCTCATGTTTAGAGGTAGAGGCGTCGATAAAAAATAAAATACGGACATGAAGGCATCATGATTATTTCATAACATCAACATATATAAAAAATTTCATATGATTACTCATGTTCAAGTGATGATCTTTTCACAAAGCCAGAATATGAATCAGAAACCTTATTGGGCACCAACAATTATAATCTCAGTCATTGAAGCAATTGCAATTTATCATAACATCGGAAAGAGTCTATGTCAGAGCTTAAAAGCAAGTCCACATACTCAACTATCACTTAGTCCTTCATAATTGCTAACACTCACGCGATACTTGTGGTTACGGAGTTATAGTCAGACACAGAGAAAGATAGGGGCTTATAGTTTGTGCCCCACAACCTTTTACCTCATGGGTAATGTCAACAATAATAATTCACACTCCCCCACATCCAATTAGATATATATATATATAATGTTCTTTCCAACATGTTGAGCTTGCCAAAGGATAAAATGAAAAAGGAAAGGTGAAGATCACCATGACTCTTGCATAAGGTAGAGGATAATAATAAAAGATAGGCCCTTTGCAGAGGGAAGCAGAGGTTGTCATGCGCGTTTAGGGTTGATGCACAAAATCTTAATGCAAAATAACGTCACTTTATATTGCCCCTTGCATGTGAACCTTTATTATGTAGTCCGTCGCTTTTATTGCGTCCACAACAAGTTCGTACAAAGTTTATTTTCTCCGCACTAATAAGTCATGCATATTTAGAGAGCAATTTTTATTGCTTGCACCCATGACAACTTACTTGAAGGATCTTACTCAATCCATAGGTAGATATGGTGGACTCTCATGGCAAAGCTGGTTTAAGGGTATTTGGAAGCACAAGTAGTATTTCTACTTAGTGCTGAGAATTTGGCTAGCATGAGGGGGAAAGGCAAGCTCAACACGGTAGAGCAACCATGACAACATACTTTATCTCAGATATAAGAAAACATAACTCATTATGTTGTCTTCCTTTTCCAACATCAACTCTTTAGCATGTCATATTTTAATGAGTGCTCCCAATCATAAAAGATGTCAATGATAATATATCTATATGTGAAACCCCTCTTTGCTTATTACTTCCTATTAATTGCAACGATGACCAAAGCTATATTTGCCAACTCCCAACAACTTTTAATCATCATACTTTTTCTATGTGGAGTCATTACTTTCAATAAGATCAATATGAACTCTTTGATTCTTTTTATTCTTTTTCTTCTAATCACCCAAGATCATGGCAAAATACTCAAGCCCTTGACTCAACACTAATCTTTATTATATAGCTCACGGACTCGATTACAAAGAAGGATCATAAAGCAAAACTCAAAACTAGATCATGCCATGACTTTATTCTACTAAATCAAGATACTACTAATAGGATCGAACTAAGAAAAACGGTAAAGATAGGAGTTGTGATGGTGATACGACACCAGGGCACCTCCCTCAAGCTTGGCAGTTGCCAAGGGGAGTGCCCATACCCAGATGATTATGTCCTCGGAGGTGATGGAGGTGGTGATGATGACGGTGGATAATCACACATCGAGCGTAAAAGTTCCTCCAACTTGCGGATAATATTCTTGAGCCCAGCAATATGATCCTTCAACAAAATATTCTCCTGTGTAAGATACTTGTTCTGTATGCGGGCTAACTCAATCATCTTGAAGGCTTCAAGCTCTATTGGAGTGAAAAGGTTAGGTAAAGGTTGAGGGATGTCTTCTTCTTTCACCACCGGAGCTTGAACCTCCATGGCCTTCTTGATCCCTTCATCCTTGTTGATTTCTTCTGGTTCCTCTCTTTTCAACTCTATCTTCAATAGCCAAGCATCCTTGTCTTCGTTGTTGGAGGAGGGAGAAGTCATGGTGCTCTAGACCTGTCAGAAAAACAGCTCGAAACAAGAACAGGAGAGATTTGCGTGATACGAGAGTCAAAACCTTCGGGAGTATATATAATGAATTTTTACCGACCAAAATACGTACCGTGCAAGGAGACGGAGTCCGGGGGGCACACGAGGTGCTCACGAGGTAGGGGGGCACGCCCAGGGGGGTAGGGCGCGCCCTCCACCCTCGTGGAGGCCTCGTGTCCTCCCTGGACTGCTACTTATTTTTCTATTTTTCTAAATATTCCAAAACAGAGAAATATGCCTTTAAAATTGTTTTGGAGTCGGTTTACTTACCGTACCACATACCTATTCCTTTTCGGAGTCTGGAACGTTCTGGAAAGTGTCCCTTATGTACTCCTCCGGGGTTACGGTTTCAATAATATTAGTTTCAACATTTATAGGATTACCTGAGATATAGTGTTTGATCCTTTGACTGTTTACCACCTTCAGATTTGTGCCTGCGAAGTTGTTGATTTTTATGGCACCGGAACGATAGACCTCCTCGATAACGTAAGGACCTTCCCATTTGGAGAGAAGTTTTCCTGCAAGAAATCTTAAACGAGAGTTGTATAGTAATACATAATCACCTACATTAAACTCATGCTTTTGTATCCTTTTGTCATGCCATCTTTTAACCTTTTCTTTAAACAACTTGTTATTTTCATAAGCTTGGGTTCTCCATTCATCAAGTGAGCTAATATCAAATAACCTCTTCTCACCGGCAAGTTCGAAATCATAGTTGAGCTCTTTAATAGCCCAATATGCCTTATGTTCTAGTTCAAGAGGTAAGTGACAAGCTTTACCATAAACCATTTTATACGGAGACATACCCATAGGATTTTTGTATGCAGTTCTATAGGCCCATAATGCGTCATTCAGTTTCTTGGACCAATTCTTTCTAGACCTATTGACAGTCTTTTGCAAAATTAATTTGAGCTCTCTATTACTCAATTCTACCTGACCACTAGACTGCGGGTGATATGGAGATGCAATTCTATGATTAACGTCGTATTTAGCAAGCATTTTACGGAAAGCACCATGAATAAAGTGTTAACCACCATCAGTCATTAAGTATCTAGGGACTCCAAACCTCGGAAAAATAACTTCCTTAAGCATTTTAATAGAAGTGTTATGATCAACACTACTAGTTGGAATAGCTTCTACCCACTTAGTAACGTAATCAACAGCAACTAAAATATGAGTGTATCCATTAGAGGCAGGAAAAGGTCCCATATAATCAAAGCCCCAAACATCAAATGGCTCAATAACAAGTGAATAATTCATAGGTATTTCTTGACGTCTACTGATATTAACAATTCTTTGACATTCATCGCAAGATAAAACAAACTTACGGGCATCCTTGAAGAGAGTAGGCCAATAAAAACCGGATTGCAATACCTTATGTTCAGTTATATCTCCAGCGTGGTGTCCTCCATAAGCCTCGGAGTGACACTTGCGTAGGATCTGTTCCTGCTCATGCTCAGGTACACAATGTCTAATAACGCCATCTACTCCTTCCTTATAAAGATGTGGGTCATCCCAAAAGTAATGTCTCAAGTCATAGAAAAACTTTTTCTTTTGTTGGTATGTGAAGCTAGGTGGTATAAATTTAGCAACAATATACTTAGCATAATCAGCATACCAAGGAGTGCTACGAGAAGTACTTATGACATTTAATTGCTCATCAGGAAAGCTATCATCAATAGGTAGTGGGTCATCAAGAACATTCTCTAACCTATATAAATTGTCTGCAACGGGGTTCTCAGCTCCTTTTTCTATCAACGATATGCAAATCAAACTCTTGGAGCAAGAGAACCCATCTAATAAGTCTAGGTTTTGCATCTTTCTTTTCCTTAAGATATTTAATAGCAGCATGATCTGTGTGAATAGTTACTCTAGAATCACAATATAGGGTCTGAATTTATCACAAGCAAATACAACCGCTAAAAGTTACTTTTCGGTAGTAGCATAATTTCTTTGAGCATTGTCTAGAGTCTTACTAGCATAATGAACGACATTCAATTTCTTATCAACTCTTTGCCCTAGAACAGCACCTACAGCATAATCACTAGCATCACACATAATTTCAAAAGGTAAATTCCAATCAGATGGCTGAACAACAGGTGCAGAGACTAATTCTTTCTTAAGTATTTCAAATGCTTCTACACAATCATCATCAAAGACAAATGGTACATCTTTTTGTAATAAATTAGTCAAAGGCCGAGAGATTTTTGAGAAGTCCTTAATGAAGCTCCTATAAAATACGGCATGACCAAGGAAACTTCTTATACCTTTGATGTCCTTGGGACATGGCATATTTTCAATAGCATCAACCTTGGCTTTATCAACTTCAATACCTCTTTCAGAAACATTGTGCCCCAAGACAATACCTTCATTAACCGTAAAGTGGCACTTTTCCCAATTCAAGACAAGATTAGTTTCTTCACATCTCTGCAAAACTCGAGCAAGATTGCTCAAGCAATCATCAAAAGAGGAACTATAGACGGAAAAGTCGTCCATGAAAACCTCACAAATTTTCTCACAAAAGTCAGAGAATATAGCCATCATGCATCTTTGAAAGGTAGCAGGTGCATTACATAAAGCAAAAGGCATACGTCTATAAGCAAAAGTACCAAAAGGGCATGTAAAAGTAGTCTTTGATTGATCTTTAGCCGACACAGGTAATTGAGAAAAACCAGAATAACCATCTAGAAAGCAATAATGTGTATGTTTGCATAATCTTTCTAGCATTTGATCAATAAAAGGTAAGGGGTAATGATCTTTCTTAGTAGCCTTATTTAATTTGTGGAAATCAATTACCATCCTATAACCTCTAATAATTCTTTGCGGAATCAATTCATCTTTATCATTAGGGACGACAGTAATACCTACCTTCTTAGGGACACAATGGATAGGACTTACACACTGACTATCAGCAACGGGATAAATTATACCTGCCTCCAGAAGCTTGAGTATTTCTTTTCTTACCACTTCTTTCATTTTAGGATTCAAACGTCGTTGAGGATCACGAACTGGTTTGGCATAAGCTTCCAAATTTATTTTATGTTGACATAGAGTGGGACTGATGCCCTTAAGATCATCCAGAGTATATCCAATACGGCATGATGTTTCTTCAGAGTTTTCAATAATCTTTCTTCTTCATGCTCTGAATGGTTAGCGCTAATAATGACAAGATATATTTTCTTTTCATCAAGATAACCATATTTAAGATTATCAGGCAACGGTTTAAGCTCAAACACGGGATCACCCTTGGGTGGAGGAGGATCCCCTAGGATTTCGACAGGCAAATTGTGTTGCAGAATAGGTTCCTGTTTAAAGAATACTTCATCTATTTCCCTTCTTTCATGCATGAACATATCATTTTCATGGTCTAGCAAATAGTGTTCTAAAGGATCACTAGGAGGTACAACAATGGAAGCAAGACTAATAATTTCATCCTTACTAGGCAATTCTTCCTCACGATGTTGTTTACTAAATTTAGAGAAATTAAACTCATGAACCATATCATCCAAGCCAACAGTAACAACATCCTTTTAGTAATCTATCTTAGCATTAACAGTATGCAAGAAGGGTCTACCAAAAATAATGGCACAAAAGCTATCTTGTGGAGAACCAAGAACAAGAAAATCAGCGGGATATTTGGTTTTCCCACACAAGACTTCAACATCTCTAACAATTCCCATTGGAGATATAGTATCTCTATTGGCAAGTTTAATTGTAACATCAATTTCTTCTAACTCAGCAGGTGCAATCTCATGCATAATCTCTTTGTATAAGCCAATGGGTATAACACTAGCACTAGCACCCATATCACATAAGCCAAGATAACAATGATCTCCTATTTTAATAGAAATAACAGGCATGCCTACTACAGGTCTATGTTTATCTCTATCACAGGGTTTAACAATTCTAGCAGTTTCACCAGTGAATTGAATAACATACCCATCAATATTATCATACAAGAGATCTTTAACAATAGCAATATTGGGTTATACTTTGACTTGCTCAGGAGGTGTATAAGTCCTAGCATTGCTTTTATGAACAACAGTTGAAGCTTTAGTATGATCCTTCATTCTAACAGGGAAAGGTAGTTTCTCAACATAAGAAGTAGGAACAAAAGGATCATTATAAGTGACAATATTTTCTTCAACTTTAATAGGTGCAGCTACTTTTACTTCTATGGGAGGATGATATTTAAACCACTTCTCCTTGGGGAGATCAACATAAGTAGCAAAAGATTCACAGAAAGAAGCTAATATCTCAGAGTCAAGTCCATATTTAGTGCTAAACTTATGGAAAATATCGGTATCCATAAAAGATTTAACACAATCAAACTTAGGTGTCATACCTGACTCCTTACATTCGTCGAGGTCCCAATCTTCAGAGTTGCATTTAATTCTATCCAATAAATTCCATCCAAATTCAATAGACTTCATTATAAAAGAGCCAGAACAAGAAGTATCGAGCATGTTGCGATTATTATCAGAAAGCTGAGCATAAAAATTCTGGAGAATTGTCAATTTTGAGACGTCATGATTAGGGCATGAATATAACATTGATTTAAGCCTCCCCCAAGCTTAAGCGATGCTTTCTCCTTCGCGAGGCCAAAAATTATATATATAATTGCGATCACGATGAACAAGATGCATAGGGTAATACTTTTGATGAAATTCCACTTTCACTCTTTTATAGTTCCATGATCTCGTATCATCACATAGCCTATACCATGTCAATGTGTCTCCCTCCAAAGATAAAGGGAAAGCATTCTTCTTAACAACGTCATCGGGTATACCTGCAAGCTTAAATAGTCCACAAATATCATCCACAAAGCGTAGATGTTCGTCAGGATACTTTGTTCCATCTCCTGCAAAAGTGTTAGCTAGCAGTTTTTCCATCATACTCGAGGGAATCTGAAAAGCAGTTTCATTTTCAATAGGTTCAATAGGTTCAGTAGGTTGAGGAGCAACTCTTGGCTCAACCGGACGGGGTGAAGATACTCCGAACAAGCCCCTCAAACAATTACTTTCCATAGTAACAAGAGACAGAAAATTTCAGCTCACTAAATAAATTTTTCCTTACCAAATTCCACCTATCAAAGGCGCTTCACTCCCCGGCAACGGCGCCAGAAAAGAGTCTTGATGACCCACAAGTATAGGGGATCTATTGTAGTCCTTTCTATATGTAAGAGTGTCGAACCCAATGAGGAGCAGAAGGAAGTGATAAGCGGTTTTCAGCAAGGTATTCTCTGCAAGTACTGAAATAAGTGGTAACAGATAGTTTTGTGATAGGATAAATTGTAACGAGTAACAAGTAACAAAAGTAAATAAAGTACAGCAAGGTGGCCCAATCCTTTTTGTAGCAAAGGACAAGCCTGGACAAACTCTTATAATAGGAAAAGCGCTCCCGAGGACACATGGGAACATCGTCAAGCTAGTTTTCATCACGCTCATATGATTCGCATTCGATACTTTGATAATTTGATATGTGGGTGGACCGTTGCTTGGGTACTGCCCTTACTTGGACAAGCATCCAACTTATGATTAACCTCTATTGCAAGCATCCGCAACTACAACAAAAGTATTAAGGTAAACCTAACCATACCATGAAACATATGGATCCAAATCAGCCCCTTACGAAGCAACGCATAAACTAGGGTTTAAGATTCTGTCACTCTAGCAACCCATAATCTACTTATTACTTCCCAATGCCTTCCTCTAGGCCCAAATAATGGTGAAGTGTTATGTAGTCGACGTTCACATAACACCACTAGAGGTTAGACAACATACATCTTATCAAAATATCAAACGAATACCAAATTCACATGACTACTAATAGCAAGACTTCTCCCTTGTCCTCAGGAACAAATGTAACTACTCACAAAGCATATTCATGTTCATAATCAGAGGGGTAATAATGTGCCTATAGGATCTGAACATATGATCTTCCACCAAATAAACCAACTAGCATCAACTACAAGGAGTAATCAACACTACTAGCAACCTACTAGCACCAATCCGGACTTGGAGACAAGAATTGGATACAAGAGATGAACTAGGGTTTGGAGATGAGATGGTGCTGGTGAAGATGTTGATGGAGATTGCCCTCTCCTGATGAGAGGAGTGTTGGTGATGACGATGGTGATGATTTCCCCCTCCCTGAGGGAAGTGTCCCCGGCAGAACAGCTCTACCGGAGCCCTAGATTGGTTCCGCCAAGGTTCCGCCTCGTGGCGGCGGAGTCTCGTCCCGAAAGGTTCTCTTCTATTTTTTTGTCATCGAAAGACTTCATATGGGAGAAGATGGGCGTTGGAGAGCCACCAAGGGGCCCATGAGGTAGGGGGCGCGCCCAGGGGGGGCGCCCCCCACCCTCGTGAGCAGGGTGTGGGCCCCCTGGCCTTCATCTTTGGCGATGATTTTTCTTTATTTATTTTAAGGTATTCCATGGAGTTTCAGGACTTTTGGAGTTGCGCAGAATAGTCCTTCAATATTTGCTCCTTTTTCAGCCGAGAATTCCAGCTGCTGGCATTCTCCCTCTTCATGTAAACCTTGTAAAATAAGAGAGAACAGCCATAAGTATTGTGACATAACGTGAAATAACAGCCCATAATGCAATAAATATTGACATAAAAGCATGATGCAAAATGGACGTATCAGATGTTTATGTGTTTTGTGTGGAGAATTGCATTGAAAATCCTTATATTGCCAATTACATAAAGAAAAGAAAGCAAATAGAAGATGATGAGAATACTAATGAAAGGGAAGAGACTTCCCAATCTCCTCCTATTATTTCTTATGATGATTCAGGTAACGAGGAGGAGCTTTCTATTCAACCAATCTCATCAATAAGGAGCTCAAAGAGGAAGGTTGAACCCACACATAATATGAAGAAGAAAAAGAAAAGAAGGAGCAACAAAGGTAGAAAGGTATCCCTCCCAAATTATGTTGCCCCTACTACTCATTGTGATGATGATAATTGCTATACTATTGGTGCTATCAATATTTTTAATGATGAGAGTGATTATGCTTATGATATGAAAGGGCCCAAGCTTGGGGAAGCTATGTTTGATGAGGATGAAATATTTGAGAATATATTTGCTGAAATTAATGTTTGTCCCAAGGTTGGGTGAGGGAGTCCGGGACTAGGGGGTGTCCGGATAGCCGAACTATCATCATCGGCCGGACTCCAAGACTATGAAGATACAAGATTGAAGACTTCGTCCCGTGTCCGGATGGGACTTTCCTTGGCGTGGAAGGCAAGCTTGGCGATAAGAATATGTAGATCTCCTACCATTGTAACCGACTCTGTGTAACCCTAGCCTTCTCCGGTGTCTACATAAACCGGATGGCTTTAGTCCGTAGGACGAGCAACAATCATACCATAGGCTAGCTTCTAGGGTTTAGCCTCCTTGATCTCGTGGTAGATCTACTCTTGTAACACACATCGTCAATATTAATCAAGCAGGACGTAGGGTTTTACCTCCATCAAGAGGGCCCAAACCTGGGTAAAACATCGTGTCCCTTGTCTCCTGTTACCATCCGCCTAGACGCACAGTTCAGGACCCCCTACCCGAGATCCGCCGGTTTTGACACCGACATTGGTGCTTTCATTGAGAGTTCCTCTGTGCCGTCGCAATCAGGAAGGATGCCTTTTCCCATCTTTAAAGACGGCATCTTTGTCAAGGGAGCTTTGGCCGCCGGCCAAACTATCCGGCTAGGTGGTTTTCTTATGACCGCCTGTTCGGCCACCGCTCCGACGATGACCTCTTAGGTCATCAAAAGCCATCTTCACGTCAGCTCGGAATTTGCCGAGCAGCTAGATCTGATGGAGCTCTCCTCCGTAAACGAGCTCTTGGATCGCATCGCCGCCCTGGGAGTCTCTACAGACTACGATTAGATTGGTCTTAAAACCGATCTGAGAGAAATTTACTCTCCCCAGGCTACCCACCACGTTGTTGTGGTAGAGGAACAATGCGGCGACTCTTCTTTTATGTTAAAAACCAGCTATGTCTGGATTCCCGATCCCTCCATGCCGGATTCCCGCGGAGGGACGGACGTCAATCAAATACTGAACCTAAAGTCAGACATCGGACCAGATCCGTTGGAAAGCATCCAACAAACCAAGCTTCCAAATCCGGAAACTTCTTGGCCTTTGAGCCTCAAATTGGGTGGGGTTCCGAACTTAATTCCACCCGCCCACCCAAACATAAGCGATCTATCTAAAATACGGCAAGAGCCCGATGAAACAGTACATCATTACTAGGCCAGATTCCTCCTGGTTATGAACAGGATAAAGGACTGCCGTGAAGAAAGCGTGATTTCAATTTTCTGCAACAATTGCACGGACAAGGGAATCATAAATGCCATAAGTCGTCGCGAAGTTACACGCTTCACCGACCTAGCGACCATTGTACAAAAATATTGTGCGATGGAGAGTGCCTGGAAAACTGAAACCAGGTTTTGGGACAATCCGGCCCTGAATACAACCGCAGTCCGAAATAAAAGGGTGCGTCATACTCAAGCACCTGGATTAAAAACCAAAAAGCAAAAACCCCCTAAAGGGCACGGAACCGTATTGGAGGGATGGCTCAACGGACCCTGCAAAATCCACAGTACGGAGGGCGCCACTCCAACACATAGCCTTCGAGCATGTTGGATACTACGGCAGGTAGCCAAAAGTGGCGAAGGCTTTCTAGCCCCGGGCAACCGGCCCAGCAGTACCAGTACGGTATTAACAGTCTTCGAGACTTTCGCATCAAATAACATGCGGAAGCGAACAATCCGCAGCCTCGCCGAGGTCTACCAAGTAGCAACAACAAATCCATGGAGCGACACAGCTATCACCTTCAATGCCAGCGATGAACCTAAATTCCGAACAGCTCGAGCACAAGCCGCATTGGTCCTCAGTCCGATAGTGGACGGCTTTCGTCTTACCAAGGTACTCATTGATGGCGGCAGCGGATTAAACCTCATCTAGGAGGAAACCCTTCAAAAAATGGAAATTGACTGGAGTCGCATTGAGCGAAGAAGCACAACCTTCAGGGGAATAATCCCTAGTCGAGAAGTACGCTGCACAGGAAAAAGCACACTAGACGTAGTGTTCGGCTCGCCGGACACCTACAGGTCCGAAGAGGTCACGTTCCAAGTAGCCCCATTCGGCAGCGGATATCACGCCTTGTTAGGGAGAGAGGCATTCACAATCTTCCAAGCTATACCCCATTATGGGTACATGAAGCTCAAAATGCCCGGGCCCAATGGAATAATCACTCTCGTCAGTGATCCAGATATAGCACTCCGCGTTGAAAATAAGACAGCCGCACTGGCCCTAGAGGCATTATCCGAAGCCCTAGCGGCAGAAGAACTCAGTGCGCTGCGCTCCACAGTGGATAGGGACGATGTGATACTCGATAAAAGGTCTAAGTCCACCTCTTTTAAACCAGCAGATGAAATAGTCAAATTCCAGGTCCATCCAACGGACCCCACAAAGACGGCCTCCATTGGGCCCAATTAAATCCTGATGTGGAAGCCGCACTACGAGAATTCCTTCGGGAAAATTGGGACATTTTCTCCTGGCACCCTTCAGACATGCCAGGAATCCCACGCAGGCTGGCAGAGCACAGCCTAAACATCCTAAAAGGATTTAAGCCAGTCAAACAGGCTCTTCGGCGATTTTCCGAACCCAAATGACAGGCAATGGGAGAGGAGCTAGCCAAGCTCTTAGAAGCCGGATTCATCAGAGATATAAAACATCCGGACTGGCTAGCCAACCTGGTACTGGTACCCAAAAAGGACAAATCCTGGTGCCTTTGTGTCGATTTCAAAGACCTTAACAAGGCCTGTCCAAAGGACCCTTTCCCTCTCCCTCGCATCGACCAAATCATCGATGCTACCGCAGGGCACGATTCATTGTGCTTCCTCGACGCATACTCCGGATACCATCAAATCAAGATGGCGGAAAAAGACCAGGCCGCAACAACATTCATTACTCCATATGGACCATTCTGCTTCAACACAATGCCCTTCGGACTCAAAAACGCCGGTGCAACTTATCAGCGCATGATTCAGACATGTCTGGCTACAGATAGGCAAGACGGTAGAGGCATACGTAGACGATGTGGTCGTCAAGACCAAACACGTCGAAACTCTAGTAGACGACTTGAGGGTGACATTCGACAACCTCCGAGCATATGACATTAAGCTCAACCAGGAAAAATGTGTTTTCAGCGTACCAGCCGGAAAGCTCTTGGGCTTCATTGTATCCGGTAGAGGAATTGAAGCAAACCCAGCCAAGATCCGAGGTCTGTCACAATTGGATATCCCAAAAGACCTCAAGCAAATACAAAAACTAACTGGATGCGTGGCGGCTCTAAGCCGCTTCATCTCCCGTTTGGGAGAAAAGGCACTGCCCCTCTATCGCCTCCTCCGGCGCACCGAACACTTCGAATGGACGGATGCTGCCGCGGCCGGACTCGAAGAAATTAAGACCGTATTGGCAACAAATTCGGTCCTGGCCGCGCCCAACCTGGGCGAACCTATGTTATTATACATTGCGGCAACACATCAAGTTGTCAGCGCCGCACTCGTCGTCGAACGAGAAACAGAAGGGCACAAATTCCCTCTTAAAAAACCAGTGTACTATGTATCCACTGTCTTAACTCCATGCAAGTCCCGTTACCCACATTATCAAAAGATAGCGTATGCGGTGTTCATGGCATCCCGGAAGCTGCGACACTACTTTCAAGAGTGTTCCATAACGGTGGCCTCGGAAGTACCTCTCAACAATATTATAAACAATCGCGACGCGACGGGCGGGATTGCAAAATGGGCCATTGAGCTCTTACCATTTGACATAACCTACAAACCACAGCGAGCTATAAAATCGCAAGTTTTGGCTGACTTCATCGCTGAATGGACCGAAGCCGAACTCCCTAAAGAGTACAACGCATACTCCAATTGGATCATGCATTTCGACGGCTCCAAAATGTTGGCTGGCTTGGGGGCTGGCGTCGTCTTGACGTCCCCAACCGGAGACACAGTCCAATACGTGCTTCAAATAATGTACACGGACTCCAACAATGCAGCCAAATACGAGGCCCTTCTACATGGCCTCCGGATGGCAATCTCCATGGGTATTCAACGCCTAGAGGTGCGCGGGGATTCAAACCTCGCAATATCCCAAGTAAATGGAGACTTTGACACCAAGGATCCGAAAATGGCAGCCTATCGTAACGCCGTCCTAAAAATGTCAGCCCGGTTCGAAGGACTCGAATTCCACCATGTAGCCCGGGATAATAACCAGGCAGCAGACGTGTTGGCACGCATCGACGCAAAACGCGACGCCATCCCTCCAAACATCTTACTGGAGCGGCTTTTTAAGCCATCCGTATTATGGGAAGAGGAGCCCGGAAATAACAATCCGGAACCAACTGCATCGCCTAACACAGAACATTCTGACACAATCGGTGGCTCAGCCAATGAAATAATAGATTCAGCCCACGAAATACTGTCAGTAATTGCCCCGTGGACGGAACCATTCCTAGCCTACTTAATCAGGCAGGAACTTCCCGAAGACCAAAATGAGGCCCGCTGCATAGTTCGGCGATCTAAAGCCTACAAGGTCCATGAGGGAGAACTTTATAAGAAAAGCACAACCGGAGTCCTTCAAAGGTGTATCTCCGAAGAGGAAGGGCGAAATCTCCTGGCTGAAATTCACGCCGGACTCGGCGGGCACCACGCCGCCCCCGGGCCCTTGTAGGCAAGGCCTTCCGTACAGGATTTTATTGGCCGACCGCCCAGGCAGATGCTCAGGACTTAGTCCAATGATGCGTCGGTTGCCAGCTCTTTACTAATCAGAGCCACATGCCACCCACCGCCCTCAAAACTATACCCATCACTTGGCCGTTCGCGGTCTGGGGGCTTGACATGGTTGGACCCCTTAAAGGGGGAACCCACAAGCACAAATACTTATTGGTCATGGTGGACAAATTCACCAAATGGATAGAGGCCAAGCCGGTTAAAACGGCAGAATCCGGACCTGTGATAGACTTCATATCCGAGGTAGTACACCGTTTTGGCGTCCCCCATAGCGTCATCACTGATAATGGCACAAATTTCACGGCCGACGAGGTTAAACTCTGGTGCAAAAACATGGGCATCAAGCTCGACTACGCTTCAGTCTACCACCCTCAAACTAACGGTCAAGTGGAATGGGCAAATGGTCTAATCAGGAGCGGCATCAAACCCAGATTAGTGCGGTCCCTCACGGAATCTAACACGCACTGGGTAGAGGAGCTCGACTCCGTACTCTGGGGGCTGCGGACCACGCCAAACCGCACAACCGGATTCACACCATTTTTTATGGTATACGGCGCTGAGGCAGTTTTGCCCTGCGATATAATTCATGACTCACCTCGCGTGCGCATGTACGAGGAAAGGGAAGCCGAGTTGGATCGGCAAGACAGTTTGGATGCTTTGGAGGAGGAGCGCGACGTGGCAAAGTCCCGTTCCGTATTCTATCAACAGCAGGCTCGAAGATATCAAAGCAGAGAAGTACGGGCCAAAACTTACAACGTTGGCGAGCTAGTTCTACGCCTGCCGGACAAGAAAAAGGACAAACTTAAGCCCAAATGGGAAGGTCCCTTCATCATCGACCAAGTCCTTACCGGCGGTGCATACCGTCTACGCAACGCATCTGACAACCGACTCGAGCCAAGCCCATGGAATGCAGCCCGTCTCCGAAGATTTTACGCCTAGCGCCGGACTCAGGGTTCGTCTCCTTCCTCCGTCCACCTTTCATTTTTTGTTGCTGTCTTTGCTTTCCCTCCTTTTTCCTCCCTCTTTCAGTACAAACCCCTTGAGGGCTAATCTGCGCTTTGTTCGCACTTACTCGATGTGCTACTCGCACTCGTTATACCTGGGCGCTTCTTTAACAGAAGCTTATTTCTATGGGCTTCATGCCCAACACATGTGTCATACTTCCTCATGTACCTTTTGATCACCATTATATGCATCGATATGACTTAAGTTTTGGCCAAGCCGGGTTGCCTGGCTCCTGTGCTTACCCCTACGTTCCCGATTGTTCGGCTAGGAGGTAAAGGGAGCACCTCTGCGATTGTTACTGCCGGGTCAGCCGGATGTGTACCTCAGACTGGGTGAAGCCGAAGGCTAGCGTTCTTAAGGGAATATTCGGTCGGTGACCTGAAAGATGATTTATTACTTACTTATTTATCTGCCCCCAGATGCTTTTTCTGCTACTTTCGCAGTCCGAACATGCACTTTAGGGCATGCCTCCCAGGGAAAGGAACCCTTAACGGAACTATTCT
This sequence comes from Triticum aestivum, assembly GCF_018294505.1. Lineage (NCBI taxonomy): Eukaryota > Viridiplantae > Streptophyta > Magnoliopsida > Poales > Poaceae > Triticum > Triticum aestivum. The sequence continues at coordinate 364,217,870 of NC_057801.1, read as the reverse complement.
CCCTGGAAGATGTTTCTTACTAACCATGTAATATAACATAGCTAGTTGGGCACTTGTCTGATAAAGCAATTATGACCCCTACGCCATGTCTCCATGCACACCCCGGTTCTTTTATAACCGTAAGGGTATTCGGACACACTCCGGACTGTTGGGTCCCGAGCTTGAAGCGAAAAGGTCCGCAAAGACAAACGATCTACAATCCGGCTAGAAGGCATTCTATATGTCATTAAAATTACATCGTCAAGCTGACTGATTGTACTCCTCTTCAATCCCATCTAACAGGCTGTCTAATTTACAGTCCTGTTGGGAATATTTCACGGCCAACTCTACTTGGCCGTACATCAAGCTCACAGGGATCTCCTTCCCATCAGGCCCCATAGGTCCGACCTCGGCCATGTGGTTTGGGTCAGCCTTCGGGTACCGCGTCTTCACCATGGCCCAGGCCTCCCTGGCGCCTTGACGGCATGCCGATATCTTCCACAGATGGAGACGTCGCCTTACTCCCTGAAGCTTCTCAGCAAGCCCTCCAAGGCCCTCAGGTAGGGAGACGGAAGGCCATAAGGCCTGAACGATGCCGCTCATCGCCTGCCGAACACGTTCGTGTAGTTGCAGCAGCTCGGGAAGAGGATCTCCCGTGGAACCAGGCATCTCCTCAGCCGGACGACCCGTGAGCACACCTACAGATACATTTCTGTCAATCGACTTTCTCGCCGAACTCTTCTTTTCAAAAAGAGTTTGCTCAAGCACTTACTATAAATGCCGCGACGAAGCCGCCGATTCTCTTTTACGGAGTTAGACAGCTGGACCCGAACATCTTTTAGTTCTTCGCCCAGATGGGTGTCGGCATCTTGGAGTTTGTTCCTCTCCTGCTGCACCCTCACAAGCACCCTCTCGCCGGCCTTCAACTGGCGCAGCAGCTGTTGCTTGTCTGGATCTAGTCCGGCACCCTCTGCAATATTATTGTCAGACTATACACACACGCCGCACTTCATAAACTACTTCTCTTTTCAAAATATGAATTACCAGAGGGGGTCTCCGTGGCTCCCCCGGCAGCGGCTAGGGCGGCCTCAAGTTAGACCTTGAATTCTTGAAGCTCCTGGGACAGGTGGGTAATCTTCTCGGTAAGATCCTGCATTACAAATGATCCTTAAATCAGTTAGTTTAACTATTTTAAGTCTCGGGGGCTACTGGCATATATAACTATTAAAATTCCTCACCCGTATGTCTTTTACATACTGCTCCATGGCTCTGGTTAAACCATCTTGAGCAGCACGGAGGTGCGCGTCTCCCGTATTAAAGGAATTCAACGCCTCTGGGGAGAAACACGCGTCACGAAGAACTGTCCGACGGCGCCTGTGATTCATGGCGCTCTCCACCTCAGACCTGGTGGCGGACAACCTGTCGGCATCCTCCGTTGGAGGAGCATCCGGCTCGCGCCTTGCACTTGCCTTCCCCTCCGGACCAGGCGTTCGAGCCTGGCTGGCGGAGGCTTGGTTGGCACCCTCTCCGGACTCAGTCAGGCGAGCACTCTTTCTCCTGGAAGAATCATGAGCATTAATATACCTCCCAGGAGTCTTTCTCTTAAAAGACAATGGTGCACCATACTTTTGCGGCGGCGTTTCGATTCGTGCCACACTCCTCTTCCGCCTGCTAGGCCGCACTGACCTCATTTGGTTAGTCGCCGCGGGCTCGGCTTCCCGCTGTAAAGGCACCTCCTGTGAAGCACCATTGGTACACGATGGTCAGGAACAGGCATTAAAAAAGTAACGGTGTCAGGACTTCGGTCGTACTCACCTGGGAAGCCGGACATGAACCGGGGTAGTCAGCCGTAATGGCGACTAAAGCATTGTCTATGCTGAGCTGGTGGAACACCCCGTCAATCAAATCCACCTTTATGTCCGGATCCTCTTCGGAGGACGGATCAAGGGATTTTCCCGGATCCTCGGGTTGTGGAGTTGGGCTTTCTATGCCCTCCACATCCCGGTACAATTCCTGCGTCAAAATCATAAAGTAAGACACTTATCTTTGAAAGAACGAATCAGATATATAAGCGTCCGCTTACCCAGCTCCGAGGGTTATTCATGGAGAATCCATTCAATGGATTCGTGCGGAGGAAGTCCTCCTTCTCCCCCTTGTACAAGCCGGACAGGATCTTCACCAGATCGGCGGTCGACCCCGGCCCCGTGCGGCCATGACGGGTGGCGTCATTCTCCCCGTTGAAATCCCACATGGGGTGGCCCCTATATTGGAGCGGCTGCACCCCTCGCATAATGCATGTGGCCATGACTCCAATCATGGTTAATCCGGAATGGGCTAGTAACCGTATCCGGCCCATCAGATAGTGGACACTCCTGTCATCTTCCTGTTGAGGGCTCCGTGGGTGCCAACTCAGGCGTTTCTTCAGAGGAGCGTTGCTAAACTCCAGGAGGCCGATCCGAACTGGATCCGGCAGCGGGTCGTCTTCCATATAGAACCACTCCGAAGGCCAGTCTTCGAACGCCTTCTTCAGGGTTCCGGATAGATATCCGGTCCCGGCGATGCGCCATATTTCGGCTCCGCCCACTTGAGGGAGTTCCGGACTAGGGGGTGTCCGGATAGCCGAACTATCATGATCGGCCGGACTCCAAGACTATGAAGATACAAGATTGAAGACTTCGTCCCGTGTCCGGATGGGACTTTCCTTGGCGTGGAAGGCAAGCTTGGCGATACGGATATGTAGATCTCCTACCATTCTAACCGACTTTGTGTAACCCTAGCCCTCTCCAGAGTCTATAAAAACCGGATGGCCTTAGTCCATAGGACGAACAACAATCATACCATAGGCTAGCTTCTAGGGTTTAGCCTCCTTGATCTCGTGGTAGATCCACTCTTGTAACACACATCATCAATATTAATCAAGCAGGACGTAGGGTTTTACCTCCATTAAGAGGGCCCAAACCTGGGTAAAACATCGTGTCCCTTGTCTCCTGTTACCATCCGCCTAGACGCACAGTTCGGGACCCCCTACCCGAGATCCACCGGTTTTGACACCGACATTGGTGCTTTCATTGAGAGTTCCTCTGTGTCGTCACCAATAGGCTCGATGGCTTTTTCGATCATCAACAATGACGCAGTCCAGGGTGAGACCTTCCTCCCCGGACAGCTCTTTGTATTCGGCGGCTTTGCACTGCGGGCTAATTCACTTGGCCATCTGGAGCAGATCGAAAGCTACGCCCCTGGCCATCAGGTCAGATTTGGAAGTTTAAACTTCACGGCGGACATCCGAGGGGACTTGATCTTCGATGGATTCGAGCCACAGCCGAGCATGCCGCACTGTCACGGCGAGCATGATTTAGCTCTGCAGCCGGACAGTACCCTGGAGGCCGCACTCGAACCCGCTCCGATCTTCAATTCGGAGCCGGCTGCGTAGATTGAGGATGGATGGCTAGACACCGCCTCGGGGGCTGCCACCTCTACAGCAATAGAGCCGAACACTGACCTTGTCCCTCATAAAGCTCGTGACTCCGAGGTGCTGGACTCCTCGCCGGACTCCGAACCTCCCGCGCCCCCTCCGATCGAATTCGATTGGGCGCCGATCATGGAGTTCACCGCGGCGGACATCTTTCAACGCTCACCCTTCGGCGACATCTTGAGTTCGCTAAAGTATCTCTCGTTATCAGGAGAGCCCTGGCCGGACTGCGGACAGGACAGTTGGGATGCGGACGACGAAGAAATTCAAAGCCCACCCACCACCCAATTAGTAGCCACTATCGATGATCAAACCGACATGCTAAACTATGACTCCGAAGACATCGACAGTATGGACGACAATGCCGGAGACGACCAAGAACCAGCGCCTACCGAGCATGGGAAAGCCACCCCAACTCACGACGTATACATGCTGGATACACCAAAAGGAAGCGATAATGAGGAGAAACGGGATGTGGCGAAGGACAACTCCCCCAACAAACAACCAAAACGGCGGCGCAAGCGCCGCCTGAAGACCGGCCTCGATAAAAATGGCACCCATACGGACCCGGCCCTAGAGCAGGGTGAAGCAGTGGACGACGCACACGTCACCAAGAAACCAGCCGGACATGATGAACTAGACAGGCAACCCATCCCCGGCGAAGATGATATCACATCACCAGAGCATGCGAACCTTCATAAAAGGCTCGTCGCCACTGCAAGAAGTTTGAAGAAGCAAAAGCGAAAGCTCAAAACAGCGGAGGACGCACTCAGAATGAGATGGAGCAAAGTACTCAATAGCGCAGATAAACATGGCGCTAGTCACCAGACAAAGAGCTACCCGAAGCGCAAGCTGTTGCCCAAATTTGACGAGGAGGCCCTAGAGCCCCCGCTGTCAAAAAAGAAAGAAGCCGCCTGACCGGATAGACGACCAGATGACAGGCCAAGAGCAACAAGGCGCGCCGCACACAAGCCGGCACACGATCAGCATAAAGATCCTCGGAAAAAGGACGACCCAGTCAGATCTATCTATGGGCCAAAAAAGAAGACTCCAGGAAGCAACATAACCCACCAAGCATTTGAAGACAACGGCACACCCAAATACAGGGGCGCCGCACACCCACTATGTTTCACCGACGAGGTACTGGATCATGAATTTCCAGCGGGATTCAAACCCGTAAACATAGAGGCATATGATGGAACAACAGACCCCGGAGTTTGGATTGAGGATTACATCCTACACATACATATGGCCAGAGGAGACGATCTCCATGCCATAAAATACCTACCCCTCAAGCTCAAAGGGCCAGCTCGGCACTGGCTTAAAAGCCTCCCAGAAAATACCATTGGAAGTTAGGAAGAGCTTGAGGATGCGTTTCGAGCAAATTTTCAGGGGACCTATGTCCGCCCTCCGGATGCAGACGATTTAAGTCACATAACTCAACAGCCCGGAGAGTCAGCACGCAAATTCTGGAACAGGTTCCTCACTAAAAAGAACCAATTAGTCGACTGTCCGAACGCTGAAGCCTTAGCAGCCTTTAAACACAACGTCCGAGACGAATGGCTTGCCAGACACCTCGGCCAGGAAAAACCAAGAACAATGGCCGCACTAACAAGCCTCATGACCCGCTTTTGCGCGGGGGAAGACAGCTGGCTGGCTAGATGCAGCACCAGCAACCCGAGTACACCCGAAGTCAGGGATGGAAATGGGAAATCACGACGCAGAAAAGATCAGCGCCGGAATAAGGAAAATGGCCGAAATAGTACGGCGGTCAATGTCGGATTCAAAAGCTCTCGGCCGAACAACAAAACACTGCCCCTCAAGGACAACAGTGACGAGCTATCCAACCTAAACAAGATTCTGGATAGACTATGTCAAATACATGGTACCTCCGGGAAGCCTGCAAACCATACCCACAGAGATTGTTGGGTCTTCAAATAGTCCGGCCGACTTAATGCCAAAGACAAGGGGCTCAACACACCAAGCGAAAGTGACGAAACCCAAAAGCAGCACTCCGGAAAACAGAAGACTTTCCCACTAGAAGTCAAAACAGTGAACTCACTTCATGTGATAACACGAAAAGACAGCGCGGCACCTGCAATACCAGGACACCGCCCGCAGAATGGGGATAGACCCTACCAAAATTCGCCATAGCAGCACTTCCTTCAAAGGAGTGACGCCAGGCCTTTAAGCCAATTATACAGGCTCTGTACCACTAGAGGTTGTGTTCGGTTCATCCGACAACCTTCGTCGCGAAAAGCTCACTCTCCATCGCCCCATTCAAAAAGTAGCCCTTAAGCACTACTGGGATGCGCAGCTTTTGCCAGCCCTAATGCAATACCACATTACGCGTTTTCTACGCTTAAGAATGCCCAGTCAACGTGGCATAATTTCATTAAAAAGTAACTCCAAGTGTTCCTCGACCACGGAGAACGTGCGACTGCTCCGACAGCCACACACTAATCAGACCTTGCAGGTCAAAGCCCCTAAAAACAGGTCATTCAGACCTCGGACATGGTTAGGCGAGTCCGGCGTAACTAAACAAGGGGCTTCCCCTCCGCATACCCCCTTTATAAGGGGCCGCATGTACAAATGATGAGAGCCAATAAAGCTCAACTTTCTTCATTTTATTCTATTTTAATACAACTTCAGCACGATACTTCTTGGAAACTAAGTCCTTCTCTTTTATAGATGAAGCACGTGCTACACCCGTCCAGGATACAGCACAACGAAGACACAGGCGCAGACGTGCAGCAGGGACCCGTTGTAAGGATTCTTTTCAGATTAAGACCCTGCGTAAACCTTTCTTACTGTCTCTTGTTGATATACATCCACCGGTTTCCCACCATAGCCGAGGAGGAGGCTGGCGTTTTGGCATCGGCCGCGTCAGAAGTTCCCGCCTGTACCTGGACACAAGGGGCTTAGGGCATTGTTCTGCCCGGTATCATAAAGACCGAACACCTCAGGGAGTGTTCGGCGTCTCGAGTTAGGCCTTATATGCATCAACTCCGAATCATGTCTTTGGTCAAATGTTGGGTTTGCCCAGCTCCTGTGTTTTGCTGCCTGACGTTCCGCATCATCGGCTAACGCGGCACCAGGAGAACTACTGCGATTGTGCCCCGGTCCGGCCGGGCGAGCACCTCAGTAGAGAAAGCCGAAAACTGACTGTCATGATATAGCGAGAGACTGGTCAACCACTCTATCGACCATTGGAATGTTTAGAATTCCTCCGCTTTGACGAAGGACCGTTTCCCGGTCAGGCACATACGCACCCCAAGTTCGGGAAGAGCGGTGACACCAGGGGCTATATAGTAGCCCCACATTCGAGCTCCTATGGCTAAGTGAAAGTGATAAAGCATTATAGTCCAGTTGCCTCGTTTGCTACGCTATCACCTCCTTAAAAGGACCAAGACATTGGATTAAGTGTGAAAAAGCGCTTTTCTTTTTGCAAACAGCCCCGCACGATGTGCGTGGGGGCTGAAGCCAAAGACTGCCATCTTTCAGATTATATATACATATACGGCCGCACAGGAGATAGTTCAATACTTGAACACACAAGTATAAAAAGTTATTGCATTATAAACATGATCTCAGAAATCATACATGTCATTCAAACATAACATCTTTCGAGCACTGCGACTCTATTAAACGAGCGCCCGGCAGGACTTCCTCAAAATAGTGCTCGGTGGGGAATCGGCTTTTGTCCGGACCCCGGGATGCAACAGTGGTGGCATCCATCTCCGCCCAGTATGTCTTACCACGGGCGAGAGCCATCCGTGCACCTTCTATGCATGTCGACCGCTTCATCGCCCCAATACGCGGCACCGCCCCAAGGAATTGCTGCAACAAGCCAAAATAACTCTTCGGCTTGGGCCTTTTCGGCCACAGATGAGAGACCACATCCGTCATGGCAAGTCCGGACAATCTATTCAGCTCAGCCCACTCAACCAGCCGATCACTCAACGGAAGTGGACGCTCTGGACTATGGAATTGAGACCAGAAAAGCTCTTCCATTTCGTGATCCTTCTGGCTTCGAAAGTGCATGACTGCGTCCGCCGCACTCGCTGCCAAGTCCAGATAAGGATCCTCCGCACCGTACAATTGGCCCAGCTGAGCATACTTCGGATCCGTGAACTTCCTACGCAGCATAAAGGGCTTTCCAGCCACAATGTCTCCGACCTGACGCAGTTCCTCCTTCATAGCCCGCATCGCACTATGGGCATCCTTGGCTTCGGCGCCGGCCTTCTTCAGGTCCTCTTGCTCCGCTCGGTGTTCTCTTTCAAGAACCTCCAGGCGGTCGGTAGCAACTTTTAATTTCGTGGCCATTCCGGCCATCTCCTCCCTGCTTCGGCAGTGAGCAGCCTTCTCGGCTTCTAGCTCTTCCGCTGCCTTCGAGGCAGCCGCCTCGCTTTTTCTGGCTTGCCCCTTGGCCCAAGCAAGTTCTGCTCGAAGGCCTTCCACAGCAGCAGCACTATCTGCATCAGGCATACAAATTGTAAGGAATGGGCGTTAGCTCCCTTACTAGGCGACCGCAGAGCAACCACATACCTTGTGACTCATCAAGTCATTTATTGACCAGTGAGATGTTCGCATCCGCAACGTTGAGTTGCTTCTTCAGCTCGGCAAATCCATCAGTCTGGCTGGCCACCGAACGTTCCGCCACCTGCATAGGAAAGGCGACAATCTATAACTGAGATTATGATCCTCGGCACGCTGTCGCTTTCGACAGCATACCAAGTCTCATGGGCTACTATCTATACAGGGCGCACTTCATGTGCAAAACTGTCAAAAGGTATGTCATTTTTTGCGTACCTCAAATCCCGTCAGCAAACTTCCGACCGCATCACACAACCCGCTTTCGGCGGACGAGATCCTCTCAATCACCATACTCATTAATGTGCGGTGATCTTCTGAGATGGACGCCCTCTTAAGCAAATCCTGCAGCTCCACCGGCCGTACTCCAATGGGTGCCGAACTCTCTGGCCCTGCCGGACTCGGGGAGACCCTCCACGACGACACCTCAGGGTCGTCCGCCCCGCACGATGGGGCGGCAGATGGAGGCTTTCGCTCTCCATCATCTCCGGACGAAGGTCTCCCGAAGATGAGCTGTGCTGAGATGGGTTGAGATCCGAACTACAAGGTGAAAACTTCAGTTACCCTTAGAAATTAAACAGGGATGTCCACTATTACAAAATCCCCCCTTTTACTTACGGCTCGCTAGAGGGCTGATTCCTCCGAGGAGACAGCGGCCGGGGCTCTTCCCGGCACAGGACCTTCCGGTACAGATTTCTTTCCCTGCTTTGAGGCCTTGGCATCCGGGTCTTCGGAAGCGGTCCTCTTCTCCCCCTGGAAGGAGGGTCTCTCGATTCCTCCCTTACTGAAAGCCTCCGTGGCTGTGGTGGTAGTTCCCGTGTGCCCTTCTTCGCCCTCCTCCGAAGGTGCAACCTCTAACATTTTGATTAACACGGGATCCTGTGTGGTCTCAGGGAGGGGGGCCGGACACCGTATCAGTTTTGCTTGCGCTATCCACTCCTGTCCAAGGGATAGATGGTTAAAAGGCAAACCCACAGTAAATGAATGGATGATGTGTCCGGACACAGGGCTACTTACTTGAGTATCCAGGCGATTGCAGCTTAGGCCAGCATCCTCGGTCAATTCCGGACGCATCTCTTGCGATCCGAAGAACAGTTTGTACATCTCCGCGGGTGTCAAACCCATGAAGTGTTGAAGAGCTCGTGGCCCCTCCGAATTAAATTCCAATAGGCGGAGGGGGCGACGTTTGCAGGGCAGTAGGCGCCGGATCAACATAACCTGTACCACTACGGCCAGATTGATCTCCCTTTCTTGGAGGCCTCGAATCCGGTCCTGCAATAGGGGAACGTCCTTGGACGGCCCCCAGTCACGCCCCTTGTTGACCCATGACTTCAGCCGCTATGGAGGGCCCGAGCCGAAGACGAGCGGTAGCCTCTGCCTGCTGCCCCTGGGAGCGGTGATATAGAACCATTCCTGTTGCCACAAGCCGAGCTCCTCCTGAAAAGAGCCCTCGGGCCATGGAGCATCGGCCCTCTTACTTATAACCGCCCCTCCGCACTCTGGCTGACGCCCCTCAATCATCTTCGGCTCCATGTTGAAGGTTTTGAGCCACAAGCCGAAGTGAGGGGTAGTGCGGAGGAAGGCTTCGCAGACGACAATGAATGATGAGATGTGGAGGATGGACTCCAGAGCCAAGTCATGGAATTCCAGCCCATAGTAAAACATGAGCCCCCTCACGAAGGGATCCGTCGAGAAGCCTAAACCCCAACAGAGGTGAGACATGAACACGACGCTCTCGCCAAGCTCGGGAGTAGGAATAACTTGCCCTCGGGCAGGGAGCCTATGCGAAATCTCGTAGGTTAAGTACCTGGCGTCTCTTAGGTTTAGCACGTCCTCTTCCGTGACGGAGGAAGGCATCCACCGGCCTCGTAGGTCGGGGCCGGACATTGTCGAAGATCGAAGGTACCCAAATATGGAGCCCTGGGTGTTGGAACTCGGGGCGAGGGGTGAATTCGATAGAGGATTGAAGGAAAAGAACGGGCCTTGGTCTCATTATAAAGAGGAAGAATACCAAGAGCCATCCCCGTGACCGTTTGGAACCCGCCTTCGATGGAGGGGGCGTGGCAACGGGCGCGGTTGGGTTACCCACGTCCGTATTGATGGGAATCCCGGAATAAGGGGAACACGATTTCTGCTTCGACAAGACGTGCCAAGGAAATCGCCTCGCTAAACGCGCTGAGGTGATACAATAAAAACAATTCGAGTAAAGGCTTGGTAATGGTGTGACGTCATGCCACAAAATACGTCAGTAGATTGAACTTGTGTAATATTATTCTCTCTACGGTGGTACGTGGAATTTATTTTTGCAGAGCCGGACACTATCCTGGTGTTCACAGTCTTCTATAAATTATTCGGAGGAAGAACCCGCCTTGCAATGCCGAAGACAACATGTGCGCCAGACTCGTCGTCATTGAAGCCTGGTTCAGGGGCTACTAAGGGAGTTCCGGACTAGGGGGTGTCCAGATAGCCGAACTATCATGATCGGCCGGACTCCAAGACTATGAAGATACAAGATTGAAGACTTCGTCCCATGTCCAGATGGGACTTTCCTTGGCGTGGAAGGCAAGCTTGGCGATACGGATATGTAGATCTCCTACCATTGTAACCGACTTTGTGTAACCCTAGCCCTCTCCGGTGTCTATATAAACCAGATGGCCTTAGTCCATAGGACGAACAACAATCATACCATAGGCTAGCTTCTAGGGTTTAGCCTCCTTGATCTCATGGTAGATCCACTCTTGTAACACACATCATCAATATTAATCAAGCAGGACGTAGGATTTTACCTCCATCAAGAGGGCCCGAACCTGGGTAAAACATCGTGTCCCTTGTCTCCTGTTACCATCCGCCTAGACGCATAGTTTGGGACCCCCTACCCGAGATCCGCCGGTTTTGACACCGACACCACTTGATATATCGACCCCTCGTAAGAACGGGGTACGAGGCAAAACAGCCTCTTCCACAGCGCAAAATGGGGCTTGATGTCCAAGAATAGCTCGCAAAGAGCTACAAAGCCCGCGATGTGCAAAATGGAGGCGGGCGTGAGGTGGTGAAGTTGGAGTCCATAAAACTCCAGGAGCCCCCGGAGAAACGGATGTATAGGAAATCTGAGTCCCCTTATTAAGTAGGGGACGAAGCATACCCGCTCTCCTTTGGAGGGATTGGGGACGCTCTCCGCCTGCTTCCCACCCTTGTAGGTGGCCAGTCCGGCTCGAACCGGAACCATAAAGGCCGGGGGGGTATCCCTCTGCTTGGAGCGTCACTAACTCGCTATGCGGGACTGAGCATCTCCTCCAATCTCCTGGCTGAGGACTGGGAGCGCGAGAAGAGGAGCCGCGTCGACTATCCATGTTGGAATGGATTTTTTGTCAGATGTGCCTCGATGAGTACTTGCGGAAGGAGGATGGTGTGATTCGGATCTAGATCCTCGCCTCTCTTATAGGCGGTTTATTCACGCAGCTAGGGGGTAAAACGTAAGAATACTCTAGCTTTTCGCATTCGTACGACACGTGGAAGAAGGCCATTATTGGACGTAGAAGCCAAGGAGCGCAACATTTATGAAGCAACCGGACACTATCCGGCAAACACATGAAACATGAAGGAGAACCCGCCTTGCAAACACCGAAGACAACATACGCGCCGGACTCGTCGTCATTGAAGCCTGGTTTGGGGGCTACTGAGGGAGTCCGGGACTAGGGGGTGTCCGGATAGCTGAACTATCATCATCGGTCGGACTCCAAGACAATGAAGATACAAGATTGAAGACTTCGTCCTGTGTCCGGATGGGACTTTCCTTGGCGTGGAAGGCAAGCTTGGTGATACGGATATGTAGATCTCCTACCATTGTAACTGACTCTGTGTAACCCTAGCCTTCTCCGGTGTCTATATAAACCGGATGGCTTTAGTCCGTAGGACGAACAACAATCATACCATAGGCTAGCTTCTAGGGTTTAGCCTCCTTGATCTCGTGGTAGATCTACTCTTGTAACACACATCATCAATATCAATCAAGCAGGACGTAGGGTTTTACCTCCATCAAGAGGGCCCGAACCTGGGTAAAACATCGTGTCCCTTGTCTCCTATTACCATCCGCCTAGACGCACAGTTCGGGACCCCCTACCCAAGATCCGCCGGTTTTGACACCGACATTGGGGATGCTATGTTTAATGAAGATGATATTTCTAGCATCCCAAGTTATGATATGCAAAGTTGTTATGATGATAGCATGCCTCCTACGTATGATGACTATATTGATGAAAGTGGGTTTGGAAGAGTGTCAACATTAGGAAGTAGTGATCCCACTATTTTGGAGGATGTTGGATCTTATTGTGATGAATATGAAAGTGGATTTGGAAGAGTGTCAACTTTATTTAGTGATTCCACTATCTTGGGAGAGGTTCCAATCGATTATGATGAGAACGAAGTTGCTACTTTTGATGATTATTGTGATGAAACTTATGAAATAAAAAGTAGTGATGATTTTATTTATAAACCTTGTCATCATTATTATTACCCTTTTCTGAGCATTACTCTTTTAATGTGGAAACAATTTTTAGTGTTCGAGTCTCTTATGATACTCCCACTATTCCGAATGAGAAGAATTTTGCTTATGTGGGGAGTAGTAAATTTTCTTTGCTTGTAGATCATGAAAATAATGCTTTAGGTGCTGGTTATATTGTTGAATTCATTCATGATGCTACTGAAAATTATTATGAGGGAGGAATATATGCTTGTAGGAATTGCAATAATATCAAGTTTCCTCTCTATGTGCTTCAAATCTTGAAGCTATGCTTGTTTTGCCTTCCTATGCTAGTTATTATTCCCATAAGTTGTTTTCTCACAAAATCCATATGCATAGGAAGAGGGTTAGACTTAAATGTGCTAGTCATATGCTTCATGATGCTCGCGTTATGTTTGAATTTTTATCTTTTATGTGAGCATCATTGTCATCATCATGCCTAGCTAGAAAGGCATTAAAGAAAAGCGCTTGTTGGGAGACAACCCAATATTTACCCTTACTGTTTTTGTGTGTCCACATGATTATGCTACTGTAATGATCATGTTTTATATCTTTTGTTTCAATAAAGTGCCAAGTAAGACCTTTAGGATAGCTTATGGTGATAGTTGTGTTGATCCTGCTGAGAATCAGAAACTTTTGCGCCCAGTAAATTAGTTTTGTTAATTCACAGAAAGGTGATTCTGACCTGATTAGTTTTGCTCTGGATTGGTACATAAATTGATTAGGACTTCCTAAGTTGGTAGGATTTTTGGAGTTCCATAAGTATACGTTTGATACATATTACTATAGACTGTTCTGTTTTTGACAGATTCTGTTTTCTATGTGTTGTTTGCTTATTTTGATGAATCTATAGCTAGTATTAAGTGGTATGAACCATAGATAAGTTGGAGTATAGTAGATATTACACCGATATGAATTTAATAATGAGTTCATTACAGTACCTAAGTGGTGGTTTTATTTTGTTATACTAACGGAGCTTACGAGGTTTCTGTTGAGTTTTGTGTTGTGAAGTTTTCAAGTTTTGGGTAAAGATTCGATGGACTATGGAATAAGGAGTGGCAAGAACCTAAGCTTGGGGATTCCCTAGGCACCCCAAGGTAATATTCAAGGACAACCAAGAGCCTATGCTTGGGGATGCCCCGGAAGGCATCCCCTCTTTCGTCTTCGTTCATCGGTAACTTTACTTGGAGCTATATTTTTATTCACCACATGATATGTGTTTTGCTTGGAGCGTCATTTTATTTTGTTAGTATTTGCTTGCTGTTATTTAGAATACTGTTTTGCATCTTTAGTTTCAATAAAGAAGTCAAGGATAGCCTTTAACATGCTTATTTTGCTAGTATACATGTTGCTGTTTGAAAACAGAAAGTTTACCTCTGTTGCAAAAATTCCCTAGAAAAGTCAGATCATGATATAATGTTGAAACCTTTTGCATAATGAGCTCTGATAAATTTAATACAGTGGGAATTGTCTCTCATAATTTTTGGAGTTAGGTAAGTATGATGAATCTTGCATTCTTTATACTATATTGTTTTGACAGATTGCTGTTATTTTGCATTGTTTGCATATGTTTGCTTGTTTAATGATTCTATTTGAGGATAGGAGTATTAAATATGCAGAGGCATTTAGTATGCAATGTGGAATAATAATTTTATTAATTTTTTACAGTATAAAATGATAAGGTTTTGCATTGGTTTATACTAACCTATCTCACGAGTTCTTGTTGAGTTTGTTGTGAATGAAGCTTTTGATAAAAAAAGAAACCATGATATGAGAGGAATTAAGGAGACACAAAAGTTCAAGCTTGGGGATGCCCAAGGCACCCCAAGATAATATTCCAAGAATTCTCAAGCATCTAAGCTTGGGGATGCCCCGGTAGGCATCCCACCTTTCTTCTTCAACAACTATCGGTTAGTATCGGTTGAGCCTAAGTTTGTGCTTCTTCACATGAGTTGTGCTATCCTTGCATTGTCATTTTATTTTGTTTTGTTTCTTGTTTGAATAAGATAGCAAGATCTGAAAATCCTTAAATGGGATAGAGTCTTCGTATAGCTACATAATTATTTAGCTACTCATTGATCTTTACTTATATCTTTTTGGAATAGTTTGTCATTTACTCGTGTGCTTCACTTATATCCTATGAGTAAATTGTTGAATGAGTTGATTGTCATGAATCTGAAATTATATATGCCTCATTTGCTTATCCCATGGGGAGTAATGACTTCACGTCTAAGAAGTAGAGGTTGTAAATTTATTGGAGGTTAGCAAGCATTGTATTGGTCATTTGAACAATTTCATGAAAGAATATTGAAGGAAGAGAGATTTCATATATAAATATACTATTATAGACATCTTTTATAGTTGGGAGCGCTCATTAAGTATGACATGCTAAAGAGTTGATGTTGGACAAGGAAGACAACATAATGGGTTATGTTTTCTGACATCTCAGTTAAAGTATATTATCATGGATCATTCAAACATGTTGAGCTTGCCTTTCCCCCTCATGCTAGCCAAAATTCCTTGCACCAAGTAGAGATACTACTTGTGCTTCCAAATATCCTTAAACCCAGTTTTGCCATGAGAGTCCACCATACCTACCTATGGATTGAGTAAGATCCTTCAAGTAAGTTGTCATCGGTGCAAGCAATAAAAATTGCTCTCTAAATATGCATGACTTATTAGTGCGGAGAAAATAAGCGTTGTACGAACTTGTTATGGAAGCAATAAAAGCGACGGACTGCATAATAAAGGTCCATATACAAGGGGCAATATAAAGTGACGTTCTTTCGCATTAAGATTTTGTGTATCCAACCCTAAAAGCGCATGACAACCTCTGCTTCCCTCTGCGAAGGGCCTATCTTTTACTTTATGTCTTTTACTTTTATGCAAGACTCAAGGTGATCTTCACCTTCCCCTTTTTCATTTTATCCTTTGGCAAGCACTTTGTGTTGGGGTGATCCTGATATATATATCCAATTGGATGTAAGTTAGCATGAACTATTATTGTTGACATCACCCAAAGGTGAATACGTTTGGAGGCAAC
The DNA here is from genome assembly GCF_018294505.1 of Triticum aestivum. NCBI lineage: Eukaryota > Viridiplantae > Streptophyta > Magnoliopsida > Poales > Poaceae > Triticum > Triticum aestivum. The sequence goes on along the minus strand of NC_057801.1, from coordinate 364,202,267 downwards.
ATTATAAGCCCCAATCTTTCTCTGTGTCTGATTAAGACTTCATAACCATTAATATTGCGTGAGTGTTAGCAATTGTAGAAGACTATATGATAGTTGAGTATGTGGAGTTTGATATTCCTGAAAATAATATGGATTGCAATTGTTTGAATGACTGAGAATGAAGTTTGCTAGTTTTCAAGAAAGTTTATGGTCTATGCTTTGACATGTGAATTGCTTGTTACCTTATCGTGAGAAGTTTTATGAGATGAACTACTGTTATGACATATTACCATGCTAGAAAAGGTGAATGAAATTATCATTGATCAAACTTGTGCACCTTCTAGCATTCACACTTCATAAATTCTTTCTTTATCGTTTACCTACTCGAGGATTAGTAGGAATTAAGCTTGGGGATGCTAATACGTCTCCAACGTATCTATAATTTATGAAGCATTCATGCTATATTACTATGTGTTTTGAATGATTATGGGCTCTATTTTACACATTTATATCATTTTTGGGACTAACCTACTAACCGGAGGCCCAGCCCATATTCCTGTTTTATTGCCTCGTTCAGTATTTCGAGGAAAAGGAATATCAAACGGAGTCCAAACAGAACGAAACCTTCGGCAGCGTGATTTTTTGGAAGAATATGATCCTGGAGACTTGGAGTCCACGTCAGAAGATCCTCGAGGAGGCCACGAGAATAGGAGGCCGCGCCCCCCTTACAGGGTGGTGGCCCCCTGTCTCGTGGGCCCCTCGAGCACCTCTTGACCAACTTCTTTCGCCTATATAAGCCTACGTACCCTAAAACCATCGAATATCAACATAGATTGGGAGTTCCGCCGCCGCAAGCCTCTGTAGCCACCAAAAACCTCTCGGGAGCCTGTTTCGGCACCCTGCTGGAGGGGGAATCCATCGCCGGTGGCCATCTTCATCATCCCGGTGCTCTCCATGACGAGGAGGGAGTAGTTCACCCTCGGGGCTGAGGGTATGTACCAGTAGCTATGTGTTTGATCTCTCTCTCTCTTGTGTTCCCTCTATGGCACGATCTTGATGTATCCCGAGCTTTGCTATTGTAGTTGGATCTTGTGATGTTTCTCCCCCTCTACTCTCTTGTGATGAATTGAGTTTCCCTCTTGAAGTTATCTTATTGGATTGAGTCTTTATTTGAGAACACTTGATGTATGTCTTGCCGTGTTTTTATCTGTGGTGACAATGGGATATCACGTGCCTCTTGATGTATGTTTTGGTAACCAACTTGCGGGTTCCTCCCATGAACCTATGCATAGGGGTTGACACATGTTCTTGACTCTCCGGTAGAAACTTTGGGGCACTCTTTGAAGTACTTTTATGTTGGTTGGATGAATCTGATTGTGTGATGCATATCATATAATCATGCCCACGGGTACTTGAGGTGACAATGGAGTATCTAGGTGACATTAGGGTTTTGGTTGATTTGTGTCTTAAGGTGTTATTCTAGTACGAACTCTTTAATAGATCGATCCGAAAGAATAACTTTGAGGTGGTTTTGTACCCTACCATAATCTCTTCGTTTGTTCTCCGCTATTAGTGGCTTTGGAGTGACTCTTTGTTACATGTTAAGGGCTTGTTATATGATCTATCTATGTTATTATTGTTGAGAGAACTTGCACTTGTGAAAGTATGAATCCTAGGCCTTGTTTCCTATCATTGCAATACCGTTTACGCTCACTTTTATCATTAGTTACCTTGCTGTTTTTATATTTTCAGATTACAAAAACCTATATGTACTATACATATTGCACTTGTATCACCATCTCTTCGCCGAACTAGTGCACCTATACAATTTACCATTGTATTGGGTGTGTTGGGGACACAAGAGACTCTTTGTTATTTGGTTGCAGGGTTCTTTGAGAGAGACCATCTTCATCCTACACCTCCTACGGATTGATAAACCTTGGGTCATCCAGTTGAGGGAAATTTGCTATTGTCCTACAAACTTGTGCACTTGCAGGACCAACAACATCCACAAGAAGAAGGTTGTGTAGTAGACATCACTGCTCATCGTCATCGCTTCCGGTCGGAACTTGTAGGCCCATGGCCGTCCAAGCACGGGAACGTGCTCAACATATCCCCGTGGTTTGAACGTGCCCCACTGTGCCGCTAGTCAAACCCTCTAGCCTCATTTCCGATCACGGCCAAACGCCGGTGTCTACCCCGCCTCTCTTCGTCGTCGTTCCAGCCCAAAGTTACGGGCCGCGCCGTCACCGGAGATGGATGCGGCGTCGAATGCCCGATAGAACGTGCCTAGTCGCACCTCTCCCCGTGCCCCGTAGCGTTTTTTCGGCGTAGTCCGGCGATGCTCCGCCGCAGATTTGGTCGTCGGAGCTCTCTCCGGCGCCGACGCCGATGTGGTACAGTGGGCCCCGCCCTAGGTCGCTGACCAGTGGGCCCGGGTGGCCCAGATGACTAGGTTGACTGGGCTGCCCAGTGAGACTGACATGTGGGCCTCGTGTTAATTAAGCAGGTTTTATAAATAAATAAAATGTTATTTAATCTAGTAATTAGTTTTAATAGTCACTGAATAATGGGGCCCACACCCCTAATTAACCCTGTTAGATTTGTTTAATCCACTGTTAAGCTAACAGAGGCTGACATGTGGGTATGAGTGGCCCCACTAGTCAGGTTTGACCTGGTCAGCTGCTCTGTTGACTGCTGTTGTCATCAACATGTCATGCTGACCTCATATTCCATTTCTATTAATATTATAATTCCATAATATTGTTCAAACTTTTCAAATTCATAGAAATTAAACCGTAACTCCGATGAAAATGTTTTCTACATGAAAGTTGCTCAGAAAAACGTGACGAATCCGGATACGCGATCTGTTTACCTGTCAGATGCTTCTAACTATATGAACATGGAACATTACCCCTGCACTCATATGTCTGACACAGGTCTGGAACCGGGAAAACATTCCCGGTTGATTTCCCCCTTCACCTTTATCTTGTAGCCATACGTTAGGTCACACCCGAAACGTCATATTGCCATGTTATGCTTTGTGATGCTTTGTTTGCTTTATATTTATTGTTTCTTCCCCCTCTTCTCTCCGGTAGACCCCGAGACCGATATCACCCCTGTGATCGACTTCGTCGACAGTGACCCTTCTTCCCTTTCAGCAGAGTTTCCTAGCAATCCCCCCCTTTGATCATTCCGATATCGCGCATTACATTCTCTCATGCTTGCATTAGATTTTGCTACTGTTATTGTTTGCTCCTATTCTGATGCATAGCCTACTTTTGTAACATGCTTATTGTTACCTACTTGCTTATCCTAAACTTCTTAGTATTGGTTGGTTAGTGATCCATCAGTGACCCCCACCTGGTCCTTGTTACCATTGCTTCATCATCGATGACTCGATCAACGTGATCGACAACCAGATCCCGACACCTCACATGACATCACGCCCCTTTTGTTGCTCGACTCTACAGAGTTACCATCGAGTGTTGAGGGTGGAACCTCATACGTCACTCCTAATGAGATCTTTGTAGTGTAGCTATTCGGCCGTGGTCATCAAGGGTGATTTCCTCCTTAACCACTTCCGATACGACTCTATCGTGCAACCTCTCAAGTGTCAACCTCGAGGGTGGTTCCTCTTACGTTCACCTTGAGGATTACATCGAGTGGAATCCACCGAGGGTGGTTCCTCAGGGTTCCCCTTGGTGTTAGACACACAGTTACTATGGTTACTATGACTTTACACTGAACCATGTTACTAAAGATGGGTTGGCCCTGAGGGGTACCCGCACGTGCTTAATTGCGAGTGATGTGGAGTCGGGTTGACCTAGAAGGTGCCCGCGAGATAATTACGAGGTGTGGCCGGGCATTCTTAGCCGTTGCCGTAAGTCCTCAAGATGGGGCAACGGGGTCACATCTTTCGTGAGTCTCTGCTTGTTACCGCGCGTTCCTAATCCACTATGATTTGGTATTTGATCCGAGGGTCCTCTGGCCTGATAGCACTAACCATCATGTGGGCATAGTACGGGCGTTTTGCATCGTATGCATCAGCTGTAGCTTAATAGACGTTAACGACTGAGCGGCGTGCGCCGGGTTGGACTAGAACGCCTCGCCTTGTACAAGGGGGGCTAGGTCTGCTCACCGGCCGCCCATGAAACGTGCAGGAGTTCCCGGGGCGATGACCCAAGAACCCTGGGGGCATAGGCTTAGTCCAGCGTGCTGGCCTCTCTATTAGGCCTAGGTCAGGTTGCGGTGTATTGTTTGGCTGAGGCCGGGCATGACTCAGGAAAGTGTGTCCGGCCGGAGTTAATCGAGCGTGGTGGGTAAGTTGGTGCACCCCTGCAGGGAAGAAAACATCTATCGATAGCATGTCCTATGGTAACGAACACTCAAAGTTGTATCCCGATCGATACAACTAGAACTGGATGCTGAGGAATGATTTGGATATGTTACTTCGGGAGTCGAGAAAGGATCCTGGAGCATTGATACAACAACATAAATATGACTTATGTTATACTACTCTACTCCCTCATGTTGTTACAAGATGGTGGTTTCCAGAAGATGCTAGTCTTTGATAGGACTAGCTTTTCCCCTTCTCTTCGGGCATTCTGCAGTTCAGTCCACAGATACAACCCATTTCAATTGACACCGATGCATATGTAGTGTAGATCCCTGCTTGCGAGTACTTTGGATGAGTACTCACGGTTGCTTTGCTCCCTCTTTCCCCCCTTTTCCATTCTTCTTGGATGACACAACTAGATGATGGAGTCCAGGAGCCAGATGCCACCTTCGACCACGACTACTACAAACTCGAGGGTGCCTACTACTACGTGGAGGCCGCCGACGACTAGGAGTAGTTAGGAGGCTCCTAGGCAGGAGGCCTTGCCTTTTCGATCATGTTGCTTTTGTGCTAGCCGTCTTAAGGCAAACTTGTTTAACTTATGTTTGTACTCAGATATTGTTTCTTCCGCTGACTCGTTTATATTCAAGCTGATGTATTCGAGCCCTCAAGGCCCTTGGCTTGTAATATAAAGCTTGTATTATTTTAATTTGTTTCTAAAGTTGTGTTGTGATATCTTCCCGAGAGTCCCTCATCTTGATCATACAAATTAGTGTATGATTGAATCGGGGGCGTCACAAGTTGGTATCAGAGCCGACTGCTTATAGGCCTTGGCCGAAGTCGAGTCTAGTCACTACAAAAAACTTTTACTAACATGGCTGCGTGGCTTATGGGCCCATGTTGCCAATTGGGTGGTATTAGGATCTTTTTATTCCTCGTCTTTACTCTGGAACTCTGATCTCTCTTCTGTTCGGGTTAAATAATTTTGCTAACTCTAACACTAGGTTCTCGTAATCGCTTCCTCCCGGAGAGATCCTTCAACACAGATGATTGTCTGCTACATCAGAAGATACTTCTCGATGTATCCCGAGACCCTGTGTCCACTGCCTTGCAGTTTCTGACCGCAGGTAATCCCTGTGAATAACATCCTTGCCTCTTTTACCTCTATCCCCGGTTGTTCATATGCTTTCCTAAATACTTGGAAATGTTATCTGATCTTTCAAAAATCCTCTGCAGCCTATTACTCTTGATTCTCCTTGCCTACTTGCATTAGGATTAATTCCATATGTCTAGCAATATTCTTTAAAATTCTTTGTGATTGTCATTCTGTTCCTATAGATTTAACGTGTGAGCGAATACTCGCAGTCATCAATTAATCCTTGGAAATTTTCTTTCCGGCTCCGACATCACTCCGGATATGGTTTGGTTCTTGCCCAATCAAGATTTGATCGGGTGCACCTCTAAGTCTATTCAACTTACTCATCTTTTGATCAGAGCCTCTGCTTCTGATCCTTCGTCTTGAAACCATGACTCCTTTGTACTCAAGCATCGAATTATTCAGACGTTTCTATAAGCCGATGCCTTTGCATCGCCTTCTTCATCTGATTGATTACCGATACTCACCTCAACTCTGTCGTGAGTCACCAGATCCATTGTTGGGTTTTTATCCAACAGTGTCCTTCACATCCAAAATATTGTGAGTTTTTCCCTGATACATAATACCTTTGGTAAAATTGTATCACCTGCTTTGACTTCGATACTCTACTTTCGAATTCGTATCTCTTGCTTGGTGGATGGTTGTATAGGTTCGTAAAAATGCCCCGATGGGTTGAACTTATGCCTTCCGTAATCCGTGTGAACCCGAGAGTTCTCACAAGTCATACTCTTCTGGTGTTTCGCCAGATAAATTCCAACACTACAACTCCATCAAAAGTGGGAAGTGAATGAAAGGTTACTCACTAAAGAAGTGGGAGTCGACCTTGAACCTTTGTGTTCATGCCCATGGACCCGATGTAGAACTTATCATGGAAGTTGCTCGTAAAAATAATTATAATAAACTCTTTTTATAATCCATCTGGTATTTTGCTTTGATTCTTTGCAGTCGTGGTCCCGACCATGAGTGTTCTTCTTGGATCCCATTTCGCGGACAAACTAAAGCACTTGTCTTCTGCAAAACAATATGCCTGCCCAAACTCTATTCTGATTTACCCTCGAGTGTTACCTGATGGTATCTTGGTAATATTGCAGGAACTACATAACTTCTTATGAGTTCTTCATCGAACTACTATTGATCATCAATTCCAATATCCCCAGATTCTGAGTGCTTGGTCACTCGAGAACACTAGTAAGTGAATCGATTCCGCACTCTGATTCGATAACTCTAAGTAATTTTCATTGGTTACGAGTTTAATAATCCTTCTAGTCATTCCTAGCCCGATCGGCTATATCCCTATCGTGCTAAATTTTAATTGTGCTACCTGGTACTTTCCCGAGCACAATTTCCGACGATGAGCTAAGCTTACATCGATCTTCCTCATCATAACTTTTCACCTTGAACAACAAGCTTGACTTCGAGTTTGTGTTGTGCCCGTGGATCCAATAACTTTTCTCTTCATCATTCCTTTGACTTGATTTCATCTTCGATCGATTACATCTTCATAAAATCTCTCGACAAACGTGTCGTGATCATCATCAACATTCTGAGCTCTTCCAGGATATTAATTAAATTCACGATGAGAAATACCATCCTTGCCCCTTGATGATTTGTGTTATCATCGACAACATTTCTACCTTCCCCCCAACACAAACTTGTTCATATAATTTTGGAATTACATCCTTTTTGACATGTCGAAGGATTGCAGCTGAATCCATCGGCCACATCCTCATCTTTTTCCTGAATTTTTTTCATGAGATGTTCTAGAAATTCCTAATGGATCCTTTGTGTTCCCAAGGTCCGATCTTTACTTGATGACCATGTCAATGCTATCCCGAAGCATGGTTGTGGTACTCCGAACATCATTAAGAACATTGTTGGCGCAATGCTAAATGTTTCTTGATCACCTATCCAAACATTGTTGTATGGGTAACGTCAATTTCCTCGCCCCCTTTACCAAAGTGGTTATCTACTTGCTGCCCTTTCATGTATATCCTACTCTGCTTGTTCTTGTGAAGGATATACTCCAAATACTTGTGTTTAATCTAATAATCACATTTTTCCTTTCCGTTGTTTTGATTACTCTTTCTTGTGATCTATATGATATAAGAAGTAATATTTCCCTGCTTATGGAAACACCTCGGTGTACAACACAGTCAGTAAGACCCTGTTACTGTTATTGATGACATTTCGGTAACCACCAATGGACGAGAAATTTGCCAATTGGTCCGCCTTGCCTTGCGAGCAGGAAAACGGTTCTCTTCATCCCTCGCCCTTGGTACCGATGTTGTTGCCAACATAACCGACAGGCTATCCCCTGACATGCCTTGCTACCATGACCATGCAATATGTCAGCGTCCTTCCTACTTTTGAACCACATGGTGGGTCCATAACCCACAGTTCCACAGGATCGAAACCTGACTCTCCTATACATCCTTGATTCTGAAGTATCCTTTGCACTTGCCTTCGTATGTAATTCATGAGCCACCGTCCTAGAGATGATCTAGTCTAGTATCAGACGCAATATTTCCTTTCGTTGCTCCGAACCCCTTTGGCCTTCTGATTAGGCAAAAGACGATTGCCTTCCCGCTCAAAACTTCCTATGGTACCTTCTTATTTGCTCTCGATGTTTTCTTAAGATCAATTCGAGAGTTACTTTCGACCTCATTCCCTGAGTTATCTACCAGTTAATGAACCTTGTAGAGGTCCGTTCTTCCTAAGTTACCCCTTAACCTTTTCATATGTACGATGGAGTTTCCGAAGAAAGGATGATAACTTCATCACAGTGATGTGAAGCAAAGAAATGGAGACATCAATGAAAGGGATAACCTTCTTCAGGAAGTGCAGCCAAGAACAAGAAGACTCGCTAGAATTTCGTAACCAACTCTTTCCCCCTTACTTCACATCTTAAATCTCGGGGTGAGATTTCTTGTAGTGGAGGAGATTTGTAACATCCCCAGCATCACAATACAGTAATCCCTTATGATCAGTGCCAAGTCATCTTGTTTTACAAAACTTAATCATGTTGGGACGATATCTCAACTCAAATCCATTCTCTGAATTCTATTCAAATTCAAAGTGAAATTTGAAGTTGCACAAAACTTACTAGAAAAATGTTCATCATTTAGCCAAAAATCCATAACATTTAATTGTTAAGGAAAACTACATCACCATTGAACTAAGATGGACAGTAGCAATTATTTCATTGCAACTTCAGCATTTTTGAATGTCATTTTAATTGTGAAAAATGTAAATGGCATCCCCTGGCCTCCAAACTTTTTGTGGCACTGGCTAAAAATGCTTTGGATTTTATGGGCCCAGTTCCATAATTTATTTAAGATATTTTGATGCCCAATTAACTTCCTTTCTTTCTTTGTTTATTAAACAAAAAGAAAAAAAAGAGAGAATGAAAAGAAGAGGAGAGAGAGGACCCTCCTGCCCCCCTGGACCTCAACCAGCCTGGCCGGCCCAGCTCCCCGCACCACACCCCTTCCTGTTCCTCGGTCACGCGCAGCTGCAGGGCGCGGTCGCCACCGAACCCCCTCGCCGGCATCGATGGGAGGATAAGGCCTCCACGCCTCCGGCGCCTCCGGCGCCTCGGGCCCTTCTCCCACTCCACCCTCGTCCTCTCCACCTCTCCCTCTCCCCACCAGATCCCCTGCTCACTTCCTCTCCACCTCATTCCCTATCGATGCCCGAACACGCCCGCCGCCGCACCACGTCGATCCCGCGACCACCTTCATCACCCTGCATTGCCGACATGCCATAGGCGTCCACCATCGTCGTCCACGTCGACCAGTGCCCGCTGTTGGATTCGGGAGGAACCACAGCGCCGGATCCACGGCCTCCCTCTACACTCCCGTTCACTCACGGGGCCTCCTTGCGCCCGCACGGTGAGCACCGCACGTCCTCCCCTACCCCCCCTTGTTTTGTTGCGCAATATGTCGCCTCCATGGATGACCTAGCTCAACTCCGTCGTACCGTTCATCGTCGTCGCTTCCGATGATGCCATGGTCGTCCGAGCGCGGGAACATGCTCAACGTATCCCTGCGGTTTGAACGTGCCCCACTGCACCGCTAGTCGAACCCTCTAGCCTCATTTCTGACCATGGCCGAACGTCGGCGTCTGCCCCGCCTCTCGTCGTCGTTGTTCCATCCCATTACGGGGCGTGCCTCCATCGTAGATGGATGCGGCGTTGAACGCCCGGTCGAATGCACCTAGTCGCACCTCTTCCCGTGCCCTGTAGTGTTTTTCCAGCGAAGTCCAGCGATGCTCCGCCGTGGATTTGGTCGGTGGAGCTCTCTCCGGCGCCGACGCCGATGTGGCATAGTGGGCCCCGCCCTAGGTCGCTGATCAGTGGGCCCAGGTGGCCTTGTTGACTGGGTTGACCCAGTCAACTGCTGACTGGTCTGCCCAGTGAGACTGACTTGTGGGCCCCATGTTGATTAAGTAGGTTTTATAAATAAATAAAATGTTATTTAATCTAGTAATTACTTTTAATCACTAGTTAGTCATTGAATAATGCGGCCCACACCCCTAATTAACCATGTTGGATTACTTTAATCCACTGTTAAGCTAACAGAGGCTGACATGTAGGTCCAGTGGCCCCACTGGTCAGGTTTGACCTCGTCAGCCGCTCTGTTAACTACTGACATCATCAACATGTCATGCTGACATCATATTCCGTTTCTGTTAATATTAATAATTCCAGAATATTGTTCAAACTTTGAAAATTCATAAAAATTAAACCGTAACTCCGATGAAAATGTTTTCTGCATGAAAGTTGCTCAGAAAAATGTGAGGAATCCGGATGCACGGTTCGTTTACCTGTCAGATGCCTCTAACTATCTGAACATGGAACATTACCCCTCCGGTCATATGTCTAACATAGGTCCGGAACTGGGAAAACATTTCTGGTTGATTTCCCCCTTAACCTTTATCGTGTAGCCATACGTTAGGTCACACCCGGGACGTCATATTGCCATGTTATGCTTTGTTATGATTTGTTTCCTTTATATTTCTTGTTTCTTCCCCCTCTTCACTCCAGTAGACCCCGAGACCGATGTCGCCCCTGTGATCGACTTTGCTGACAATGACCCTTGTTCTCTTTTAGCAGAGCTTCCAGGCAAGCCCCCCGTTTGATGATCCCGATATCACTCATTCCACTCTCTCATGCTTGCATTAGATTTTTCTACTATTATTGTTTGCTCCTATTCTGATACATAGCCTGCTTCTGTAATCTGCTTATTGTTACCTACCTGGTTATCCTAAACTGCTTAGTATAGGTTGGTTAGTGATCCATCAGTGACCCCCACCTGGTCCTTGTTGCCCCTGCTTCATCATCGACGACTCGATCAACATGATCAACGACCAGAGCCCGACACCTCACATCACATCACGCCCGTTTTGTTGCTCGACTCTGCAGATTTACCATTGAGTGCCGAGGGTGGAACCTCATACATCACTCCTGATGAGATCTCTGTAGTGTAGCTATTCGGTCATGGTCATCGAGAGTGGTTTCCTCCTTAACCACTTCCGATACGACTCTGTCGTGCAACCGCTCAAGTGTGATCCTCGAGGGTGGTTCCTCTTACATTCACCTTGATGATTACATCGAGTGGAATCCATCGAGGGTTTTTCCTCGGGGTTCCCCTTGGTGTTTGAGACACAATTACTATGGTTACTGTGACTTTACACTGAACCATGTTACTAAAGACGGGTCAGCCCTGAGGGGTACCCGCGCGAGCTTAATTGCCAGTTATGTGGAGTCGGGTTGACCTGGAAGGTGCCCACGAGATAATTACGAGGCGTGGCCGATCATTCTTAGCCCTTGCCGCAAGTCCTCGAGATGGGGCGACGGGGTCACATCTTTCGTGAGTCTCTGCTTGTTACAGCCCATTCCTAATCCACTACGATTTGGATATTTGATCCGAGGGGCCTCTGGCGTGATAGTACTAACCATCACGTGGGCATAGTATGGGCGTTCTGCGTTGTATGCATCAGCCGAAGCTTAATAGACGTCGGCGACTGAGTGGCACGCGCCGGGTTGGAATGGAACGCCTGGCCTTTGTTGGAAACGTAGTAATTTCAAAATAAATCCTACGCACACGCAAGATCATGGTGATGCATAACAATGAGAGGGGAGAGTGTTGTCCACGTACCCTCATAGACCGAAAGCGGAAGCATTAGCACAATGCGGTTGATGTAGTCGTACGTCTTCACGGCCCGACCGATCAAGCACCGAAAGTACGGCACCTCCGAGTTCTTGCACATGTTCAGCTCAATGATGTCCCTCGAACTCCGATCCAGCCGAGTGTCGAGGGAGAGTTCCGTCAGCACGACGGCGTGGTGACAATGATGATGTTCTACCGACACAGGGCTTCGCCTAAGCACCGCTACGATATTATCGAGGTGGAATATGGTGGAGGGGGGCACCACACAGGCTAATAGATCTAAAGGATCAATTGTTGTTGTGTCTAGAGGTGCCCCCCTGCCCCGGTATATAAAGGAGCAAGGGGGAGTGGGCGGCCGGCCAGGAGGGGGCGCGCCAGGAGGAGTCCTATTCCCATCGGGAGTAGGACTCCCTCCTTTCCTTGTCCAAGTAGGAGAGGGGGAAGGAAGGGAGAGAGGGGAGGAAGGAAAGGGGGGCGCCGCCCCCCTCCTTGTCCTATTCGGACTAGAGGGGGAGGGGGTCCCATGGCCTGCCCTGGCCGCCCCTCCTCTTCTCCACTTTGGGCCCATGAAACCCATTAACCCCCCGAGGGGTTCCGGTAACCCCTCGGTACTCCGGTATATATCTGATAACCCCCGGAACCGTTCCAGTGTCCGAATATAGTCGTCCAATATATCAATCTTCATGTCTCGACCATTTCGAGACACCTCGTCATGTCTGTGATCATATCTGGGACTCTGAACTATCTTCGGTACATCAAAACACATGAACTCGTAATATAACGGTCATCCAACTTTAAGCGTGCAGACCCTACGGGTTCGAGAACTATGTAGACATGACCGAGACACGTCTCCGGTCAATAACGAATAGCGGAACCTGGATGCTCATATTGCCTCCTACATATTCTACGAAGAACTTTATCGGTCAAACCGCATAACAACATACGTTATTCCCTTTGTCATCGGTATGTTACTGGCCCGAGACTCGATCATTGGTATCTCAATACCTAGTTCAATCTTGTTACCGGCAAGTCTCTTTACTCGTTATGTAATGCATCATTCCGTAACTAACTCATTATCTACATTGCTTGCAAGGCTTATAGTGATGTGCATTACTGAGAGGGCCCGGAGATACCTCTCCGACAATCGGAGTGACAAAACCTAATCTTGAAATACGCCAACTCAACATGTACCTTTGGAGACACCTATAGAGCTCCTTTATAATCACCCAGTTGCGTTGTGACATTTGGTAGCACACAAAGTGTTCCTCCGGTAAACGGGAGTTGCATTATCTCATAGTTGTAGGAACATGTATAAGTCATGAAGAAAGCAATAGCAACATACTAAATGATCAAGTGCTAAGCTAACGGAATGGGTCAAGTCAATCACAACATTCTCCTAATGATGTGATCCTATTAATCAAATGACAACTCATGTCTATGGTCAGGAAACACAACCATATTTTGATCAACAAGCTAGTCAAGTAGAGGCATACTAGTGACACTATGTTTGTTTATGTATTCACACATGTATTATGTTTCCGGTTAATACCATTCTAGCATGAATAATAAACATTTATCATGATATAAGGAAATAAATAATAACTTTATTATTGCATCTAGGGCATATTTCCTTCAGTCTCTCACTTGCACTAGAGTCAATAATCTAGATTACACAGTAATGATTCTAACACCATGGAGCCTTGGTGCTGATCATGTTTTGCTCGTGGAAGAGGCTTAGTCAACGGGTCTGCAACATTCAGATCCGTATGTATCTTGCAAATCTCTATGTATCCCACCTGGACTTGGTCCCGGATGGAATTGAAGCGTCTCTTGATGTGCTTGGTCCTCTTGTGAAATCTGGATTCCTTTGCCAAGGCAATTGCACCAGTATTGTCTCAGAAGATCTTCATTGGTCCCGATGCACTATGTATGACACCTAGATCGGATATGAACTCCTTCATCCAGACTCCTTTATTTGCTGCTTCCGAAGCAGCTATGTACTCCACTTCACATATAGATCCCGCCACGATGTTTTGTTTAGAACTGCACCAACTGACAGCTCCACCGTTCAATATAAACACGTATCCGGTTTGCGATTTAGAATTGTCCGGATCAGTGTCAAAGCTTGCATCGACGTAACAATTTACAACTAGCTCTTTGTCACCTCCATAAACGAGAAACATATCCTTAGTCCTTTTCAGGTATTTCAGGATATTCTTGACCGTTGTCCAGTGATCCACTCCTGGATTACTTTGTACCTCCCTACTAAACTTATTGCTAAGCATACATCAGGTCTGGTACACAACATTGCATACATGATAGAGCCTATGGCTGAAGCATAGGGAACATCTTTCATTTTCTCTCTATCTTCTGCTGTGGTCGGGCATTGAGTCTGACTCAACTTCACACCTTGTAATACAGGCAAGAACCCTTTCTTTGCTTGATCCATTTTGAACTTTTTCAAAACTTTATCAAGGTATGTGCTTTGTGAAAGTCCAATTAATCGTCTTGATCTATCTCTATAGATCTTGATGCCTAATATGTAAGCAGCTTCACCGAGGTCTTTCATTGAAAAACTTTTATTCAAGTATCCTTTTATGCTATCCAGAAACTCTTTATCATTTCCAATCAATAATATGTCATCTACATATAATATCAGAAATGTTACAGAGCTCCCACTCACTTTCTTGTAAATACAGGCTTCTCCAAAAGTCTGTATAAAACCATATGCTTTGATCACACTATCAAAGAGTTTATTCAAACTCCGAGAGGCTTGCACCAGTCCATAAATGGATCGCTGGAGCTTGCACACTTTGTTAGCACTTTTTGGATCGACAAAACCTTCTGGTTGCATCATATACAACTCTTCTTCCAGAAATCCATTCAGGAATGCAGTTTTGACATCCATTTGCCATATTTCATAATCATAAAATGCGGCAATTGCTAACATGATTCAGACAGACTTAAGCATCACTACGGGTGAGAAAGTCCCGTCGTAGTCTGCTCCTTGAACTTGTCGGAAACCTTTTGCAACAAGTCGAGCTTTGTAGACAGTAACATTACCATCAGCGTCAGTCTTCTTCTTGAAGATCCATTTATTCTCGATGGCTTGCCGATCATCGGGCAAGTCAACCAAAGTCCATACTTCGTTCTCATACATGGATCCCATCTCAGATTTCATGGCCTCAAGCCATTATGCGAAATCTGGGCTCATCATCGCTTCCTCATAGTTTGTAGGTTCGCCATGGTCAATTAACATGACTTCCAGAATAGGATTACCGTACCACTCTGGTGTGGATCTTACTCTGGTTGACCTATGAGGTTTGGTAGTAACTTGATCTGAAGTTTCATGATCAATATCATTAGCTTCCTCACTGATTGGTGTAGTCGTCACAAGAACCGGTTTCTGTGATGAACTATTTTCCAATAAGGGAGCAGGTACAATTACCTCATCAAGTTCTACTTTCCTCCCACTCACTTCTTTCGAGAGAAACTCCTTCTCTAGAAAGGATCCAAATTTAGCAAGAAAAGTCTTGCCTTCAGATCTGTGATAGAAGGTGTACCCAATAGTCTCTTTTGGGTATCCTATGAAGACACATTTCTCCAATTTGGGTTCGAGCTTATCTGGTTTAAGTTTCTTCACATAAGCATCGCAGCCCCAAACTTTAAGAAACGACAACTTTGGTTTCTTGCCAAACCACAGTTAATAAGGCGTTGTGTTGTAGGGTGGAACCCTAAGTGAATATATTTCATGAATTGGAGGGGGAATCCCCAAGAACAAGATGAACACAAGAGAGAAAACAAGAGGAACACTCAAGAACAAGTCCAATCACACATCCACTAGACCAACAATCACACAAGATCCACAAGGTACATGAACAATCAAAGGGAAACAAGATACATGGTAGAGTTCATCCCAAATCCTATGAAGGAGATGAGGGCTTGATGATCTAGGTAGATCCTTCCCTCAAGGGGGATTGAATCCCTAGGGATCTTCTCCAATGGAGGTCTTGTACTTGGAGTCTTTTCTCTCAAGAGGAATCCCACAAGGGGAGGTACATGAGCTAAGCTCTATGATTTGTGTATATTCTTAGCTATCCTCCAAATGAACTAGGGGAGGTTCTTATATAGTCTACGGACGAAATGAGAGGAAGAGGGGGATACAAGGGACCAAATCCCAAAAGTGCACTCCCAAAAGTGCACGCAGGCACATGGAGGGGTCCGGGCACCCGGAGTGCGAGGGACCGGGCACCCGGTCCGGTCAGAGGGAGGCACCGAGGGCTGGGCCGGGCACCCGGACCAACCAGGGGGCCGCGCCCTTGGCGCTAAAGAGGCCGGGCACCCGGGGGTGGTGGCCCGGGCACCCACGGGAGGTGGCAGGTGGCACCGGGCGAGAGGGCCAGCACCTGGGGCCGGCTGGGGCAGCTCCCAGGGGGGCCGGGCACCCGGAGCTGGCAGGGGCCGCACCTAGGTTGAGGCCGGGCACCCGGAGTGTCCAGGTGCTCCACTTTTTTATTCTTCACGATCCTTCCCTTCCTTTCCTTCTCCGTTGTCGCTTGTACCTCCGTCCTTGCTTCTTCACGGTTCTCTTTTTGATACCTAAGAGTGCATAACACTTCCGATTGAGGTAGAACCCAATTCACGAGTGAATCCAAATGAAACTCGAAGTGGAAAGAGTTACCCTCAGTTTTAATGGCACGTGTGTGTGCTCTTATCCTAGGTCCTCTCCGTGCTTGCGATGGTGGAGTGACGTCCATGGTTATGGTTGAGGGATGCTCCGCATCATCTCCCCCGCCCCCTTGGGAGAGATCCGTCCACCGATCATGATCTTCATCACCATGGAAAAGAGATGGCGTCGCCGTGTAGGAGTGGACAACCACCAAGCACTCATCATCGTCAAGCTCGAAATGGTCACTCTCCGATGTCGCACCGTCTTGTGATTCCTTCAAAGTTAGCAAGTACAACAAACACTTGGAAAAACAAATGTGGTTTGCGTTAGAGCAAAACCAAGCATTCGAGAGGTGATTCACCAAACAAGTGTCATCATCAAGCATAGCATATGGTGTGACAAGGGGGTGTGGCATGGCATGTAAGCACATAAATTGAGCACATGGAGAAGCATCATGGAAACAATCATGCAAGGGTGAGGTAAAGGTGCTAATATGTGGGACAAGTGAACAAACATCTACCTCAATGTCATAGCAAGCATGCATAAGACTCTCAATGAACATTCTATGGTAGGCATAAGAGTCATTCACAACACCCAAGAAGATGATATGACTAAAACTACTAGGGAAAACCCTAGCAGTAGCGCTGTTTTTGTGCTCACTAGTAGCGCGGGTAGGCGCGTTACTAATAAGGCGCTACAGCTATTGCTTAGCAGTAATGCATGCCCGCACGCGCTACTGCTAGGACAAATAGCTGCAACATTTGTTCAGTACCACGCTAATGCTAAGGTAACTACTTGCAGCGTGTTTTCTGTCCATCGCTACTAGTATTCTTTTTTTTTATTATTTTTAGTGTATTTATGCGCCATCGTACAAATATTGGTACAATACCAGTTATGAGGTTTACATCATTATGTCCATAACAGTGTGTCAAATGAAGGTGGATTAGGTTCAAGCGGAGGCAATATGTGGTGCATGTCAAAAGTATACTACTAATCCAAACTTGATCTAGTTTGGACTAGTAGTACTTTCAATGTGCACCACATGTTGCCTCCACTTGAATCTAATCCGCCAGCACAATCTATTTAATCATCATCATAGTCATTACCACCAACAATATTTATTTAATCACCACTAACACTAGCTAATAATAATCATCATAGTCATTACCACCAACACTAGGTATTTTATCATCATAGTAATAGTGTAGCACATCATCATCCTCAAACTCATTTCTAGCTAGCTAATCACTCCTGCTGCTCTCTCTTAGGTAAAATAACATAAAACATGTATAGCTCTCCTCCTTGATCAAGATGGAGCATGCAGATGAACCTGTCTCCTAATCGTGGGTAGTGCATCTGTTTGCTGCCCCCTAGTACTTCTCTGCGCTCCCCCATCACATATTTGGTCCAGTCTTGCACTATTAAGCATCCGTCGCTAATCTTGAATGCACTAAAGTAATCTGTAGGATATCTTGGCCGTAAGCTAATAATACTCATGGTACCTTTAGTCTCGATCCCATAAGGCACAACATTCATCGGGAGTCCCTGTTGAAGAACATCGTATGGTAACATACTTAGCAATGAAGTTTAGCTTCAAAAATAATGTATGGAAAAGATGCACTGAGGACAAATAGTAAAAATCTTACCATCCTTCCTAAATAGATGTGACCGTAGTTCATTAGGAACACTATTGGTCGCACATTTTCAGTACTAACATTTCTAAATGCAGGAAGAAAATTTGTCTTGACAGTATCAAGATCCTCAAGCCATGAAACATAATGACTGAGCTCCTCGTAGTTGAGTTCAGCCCCAGGACAGTATACGGTCCTGTCTACCAAGCGCTGGACATGTTTGCTTGCACCGAAATAAGCTGACAATACAAATTAGTTGTCAACTTTTTTGAATAAACAATACCAAAGACATAAATATGGTTGAGAAACTTACATAATGGTATAACTGGAGGCGTCTGCACATCGACCCAGATGTCGGTATTACCTTCAATATCATCTTCCGGACGAATATCAAAGGTGATAACCATATCAGGCTCAAATGCATAAGTCTTGCATAGTGCTAGCCATGTTTTGCATCCAAAATAGGTGTAGTCATCTGAATTGTATAATTTTGCATGGAAAATATAACCATGCTCGGTCTTCAAGTAAACTTTCTTTTCCTCCGTACTATGACTGAAACCTATCTTATCCAATACAAAAACTCTTGCATGGCAGGGGATACGCTAGTAGAATAGTGAAAAAAATATAAGTTGAAGCAAATGAAGCAGATGTCATGCTTAATTACGAAAAAAGACTTGTCGTTGTGACTTACTGTATCCACTTCGAAGTTCTCGTCCAGCTTGATGCTGAAGCGCCTATCATCATCTAGGAAGATTCCGTCGCACAAATCCGGAGCACTCGATATTTCCTACATATTCTGGCACAAGTCATGCCAAAATTCATGGAAAATCCGGATGACTGAGGGAGTCCTGGATTAGGGGTGTCCAGATGGCCGGACTATGACCTTTGGCCGGACTCTTGGACTATGAAGATACAAGATTGAAGACTTCATCCCATGTCCGGATAGGACTTTCCTTGGCGTGGAAGGCAAGCTTGACGATGCGATATGAACATCTCCTCCCATTGTAACTGACTCAGTGTAACCCTAGCCCTCTCCGGTGTCTATATAAACCGGAGAGTTTTAGTCCGTAGGACGAACAATAATCATACCATAGGCTAGCTTCTAGGGTTTAGCCTCTCTGATCTCGTGGTAGATCAACTCTTGTACTATCCATATCATCAATATTAATGTCACATCCCTAGCTTCTGGTAATGCTCTAGGCTAGCTTCGTGTGTGCATCATGTTTAAATTCTGAAATTTGAACTGAGGGAAATTGGAAGCCTCAAAACCCTAAATAAAAGAAGGGAAAAAACCCTAAAATCTCATTCATTGCTCCAAAATGCTCTCCTTAGATGTTTAATATTTTTGGCAAGGGTTTTGATCCAAACCAAAAATGATGAACATTTTAAAAGGATTTATTTTTGGGACTTTGAATTTAAATCATTACTTATTTGCATTTGGGCATTTAAATACTATAAAATATTTTAAATGCTCAAATAATCCCAAACTGAAATGTTTACTGTAGGATATATTTCTAACAGTGGTCATGAGCAGTTGCATGATTTTTGGGATTGATTTAGTATTTTTAATAAAGCCACAAAGCTGCAGAAAAAAATAGAAAACAATAAGTAAAAGACAGAGCAGTGAAAACTTACCCGACGCTTACCTGAGGCCCACCCACCTGGTGGCCCAGCAGAAGCCGGCCCAGCCCACCACTGCAGCCCTCCATCGTCTTCCTCCCCTCACCCCGAAGCAGCTGCGTGCTCGCAGGCGCACGGCCGCGCGGCCACCTCCTGCTTGCCGACGAGCCCCTGGCCGCGTGGACGACTCCCGCAGGCCGTCTCGATCCCGCTGACCGTTTCGCTCACTCTCCCCCCCTCGACCCTCCCTCCTCTGCTCCCTCTCTCCCGCCTGGACCGAACGGAGCCGCCGTCACCGACGAGCTCCCTCGCGGCCACAGCCACCCCCTCGCTCCCTCTCCACACCCCTGAGCTCCGTCCCGACCCCATGAAGCTCCACCACGACGCATGCGACGCCGGGTGCCCTGTAGCCACGCCATCACCACCATCTTCATCGCCACGGCCGGCAATCGCCGCCGTTCGATTCGCCGCCGACAGGACGTCCCCGAGCCCACTTAGCGTCTCGACCGACTCCCCGTGAGCTCCTCTTCTCTTCCCCTCACTCCCCGCACCTGATTTCGTCCCCTAGCTCCTTCTTCCACCACGGCCGAAGCTCGCCGCCGCCGTGCCTCGTCGCCGTCGTGGCCAGAGCCACTGGAGCTCCAACCTGAGTGCACCATCGTGCTCAGAACGTCTCCACGAGCCCGTTGCCTGCCGCAGCTCGCCCTCTCGTGCCCCCTAGTGGTCGCCTGTGTCTCACCTGAGCTCCGGCGGCCGCAACCGAGCTCGCCGCCGTCGACTCCGGCCGCCCCAGGCCCGGAGACCACGACCATCCGACGCGCCATCGCGCCAGCTCCCCGTAGAGCCAAAGGGCGCACCGAACATCTTCAGTATAGACGAAACCCGAGCCACCCCGGTGCGTCTCCGCCGCGTTTTGGGTCGTCGCCGGCGAAACTCCGGCGACTGCCGACGTGGCATGCTTAATTAGCGCTAATGACGCCCTAACCAACCCCCTAGGCCACTAACTGTGGGCCCCACCCCTGGTCAAACCTCAGTTAGCGCTGGGTTTGACCGGGATTAGCTCCTGTGTCACTGACGTGTGGCCCCCACACGTCAGGTTTGACCTGGGGCGCCCAGTTGACCCTGCTGACGTCACTGTGACGTGGGGCTGACGCAATAAGTATTTTCTAGATTTAAAAATAATCAAGAAATTCCAGAAAATACCTAAACTTCAATAAATCATAGAAATTCAACCGTAACTCCAAATTAAATAATTTATTTATGAAAAATTATCAAAAAAATTCAAGGAATCCATCTGAACCATTTTCATGCATGTTAGAACAACTTATAGCTGCTGTTTAGCACAAATCAATTAAATGGCATTTGAATAATCACATATGGAGTTTGAATTTGAATCTTGTATTCAAACCAACTTCATTTAATCTGTTGCTAGTTGCATTAGCTCAAAAACACATTCATATTGCCATGTCATAGCATGCATCATTTTGTGCATTGCATTGATTGTGTTCCTCTTTGTTGCCGGTATCTGTTCCCTCCCGGTAGACGATGTTCCGACGTTGTGATCGTTGACACTGATGAAGACTCAATGTTATCTTCATAAGTGCCAGGCAAGCAAAACCCCCTTGTTCATTCCAATAAAATCCCACTCTCTCGCTCCTGCTCTCTATTACTGCATTAGGACAACAACGATTCAACTGTTACTTGCTGCGGTAGCTGAACCCCTTTATCCTTTGCATGACCTGTCATTCCACAGTAAATAGATGAAACCCACTAGCATGAGTAGGAGTTGTTTGAGCCCTGTTGTGCCTACTCATTCATGTTTGTTTGTCATGCCTGCTATTGCTTAGAGTTGAGTCAGGTCTGATTCATCGGGGATGAATCAGAGGTGTGTGAACATGTCCTACTGTTGAGTACTAAGTGTGTGAACACGATTTGGTAAAGGTAGCGGTGAGAGGCCATGTAGGAGTACATGGTGGGTTGTCTCATTGCAGCCGTCCTCAGGAACTGAGTTTTGTGTTTGTGATCCATGATCAGTTACTACCACACATTGGGCTCCGAGCGCTCCAAGCTCTCTCGACTTATTAATCAACATGATCTCTGTCCAGGAGTTGCAACTAGTTTCTGGTGTTTGTAGGTAGTGTTAGTAGTCTACCAAGTGGCACCCGGTACAGGTGGGCTTGGGACAGACTAGGCACAGTGGCCCGGTGTACCAAGTGGCACCCGGATGGTGGGCTTGGGAACCCTGCTCACATCGTTTGGGGCCGTAAGCGACACCCCGGCCGGATCTCCTTGCGGATGGAACCCGAATAGGCGATAAACCTGGACCAGAGACTTGTTCGGTTAGTCAGGTCGTGGCCGACTCCCTCGCCCGGCTTCCGCTTGAAGGTTGCCGAGGTACATGACGTGTACAGGGCGGTAAGTGGCAAGAGCGTGTGTGAAGAAGTACACCCCTGCAGGGTTATCATCATCTATTCGAATAGCCGGATTCCTCGGATATGGAAACTTGGACCCCTTGTACAGTTCATAGACAAGTGAAAGTGGATACTCTAAAATACGCAAGATAAGCGTGAGTGCTATGGATGGCGTTCTCGTAGGGAGACGGGAGCGGATCCATAGTGGTGTATTGATATGGTGAATATGTGGACTCGTGTGCGCCACCTCAAAGAGTTACTTGCAGTCGTAGTTCAGGTTAGCCACCGAGTCAAAGCTGGCTTGCTGCAGTTAAACTCCACCATCCCTTTGTTGATAATGATGCATATGTAGATAGATCTGATGTAAGTCTTGCTGGGTACATTTGTACTCACGTTTGCCTATTTTATGTTTTTGCAGAGAGACTTCAGTCTCACTAGTAATTCCGCGTGGTCTTCGACGTTTAGCTTGTTACCTCAGCTACGATCTTGTGCCCTCGGCAGGATCTGATAGATAGTCAGGCTTCTCAGCCTTTTTCATTTATAGATGTCTGTACTCAGACTTGATAGCTTCCGTTTGTGCTTTGATTTGTATGCTCTGAATATTGGGTCATGAGACCCCTGTTTGTAATATCTCGCCCCTTGGAGCCTATTGAATAAATACTTGAGTCGTAGAGTCATGTTGTGATGCCATGTTGTGTTTGCACATATCGAGCATATTGTGTGTATGTTATTGAAATGCTTAGTATGTGTGGGATCTGACTATCTAGTTGTTTATCCTTAGTAGCCTCTCTTACCGGGAAATGTCTCCTAGTGTTTCCACCAAGCCATGGTAGCTTGCTACTGCTCCGGAACACTTAGGCTGGCCGACATGTGTCCTTCTTCGTTCCTGTGTCTGTCCCTTCGGGGAAATGTCACGCGATGAATACCGGAGTTCTGTTAGCCCGCTACAGCCCGGTTCACCGGAGTCCTGCTAGCCCAGTGCTACAGCCTGGATTCACTCGCTGATGACCGACACGTTCGATGTTGGGTCATGGATGCCTGTCCCTGTAAGTTTGTGCCACTTTGGGTTTACGACTAGCCATGTCAGCCCGGGCTCCTTATCATATGGATGCTAGCGACACTGTCATATATGTGTGCCAAAAGGCGCAAACGGTCCCGGCAAAGGTAAGGCGACACCCGTGGGAATACCGTGCGTGAGGCCGCAAAGTGATATGAGGTGTTACATGCTAGATCGATGTGGCATTGAGTCGGGGTCCTGACAGCGTTGGTATCAGAGCTTGACTGCCTGTAGGATTACCAAGCCAAACTGGTCGAAGTTGAGTCTAGAAATGCTTTAGTTATATGTAAGGGAATTGATTGTGGGATGGAACGTAAGGCTCTTTTTACTCCTTATACCTCATGGCCTTCTGATCTGAGTCATCATCTTATCTTCTACGGGGGTTAAGAAACTAGGCCTTCTCTTCTTTCTATCAGGATCACGTGTTACTAATCCGTAGACTTATAAGATTGTTGGATTTAAGCTTGAGTTCAGTTTCTACTACTTCCGTACGTTAACTGTTGATCTCGAAACCTTGATATTGTGTTTCTGAGTGGTTATGCCACCATTTTTGTGAATGTCTCAAATCTTTTCTGAGCATTTACAACCGTTATGCTGTCCGAGTCATCCCAGGTTTTCAAATAGTCGGATGCATTTGCAAATCCCTTCCTCCTGTTTCCGATGTGCCTTTGGTCAGATTAATCACACAAATCAGTGAGTTGAGGTACTTTATTGCCTTGACATATATGTTGGAGCTAGTATTATGACCCTAGGTGTCTTAGGGGATCATCTAGTAATTTAGCCATGATTTGTGTTCCCAGTGTGATGATTCTGGCCATCATTCTCGAAAGCATCCCGTGATGCTACTTAGTAGTAGGTATTCTATTCCTGGGTTCTTGAACCCGAGATTCACTCTACTTACTTCATGTTGATAGTAATTGCTAGCGCCTTTAGGATATTAGTAACCTTTGCAGTAGTTCTCGAGGTCCGTGGTATATCCTTCTTCCAAATACCATGAACCACTTACGGCAAGAGTTTGTTGGATCAAAAGATCACAACAGGAGTGCTCTCGATGGGTTCTCCATTCATAATTGTGACTCTGCCAGTTCTACCTTTCCGCATGGATTGTCCGGAAGAAATATGTTGAACTCGTTCGACATGCTAATCTATGCATTCACAACTCAGAAAATCATATGTTCCTTTGAGTTGTCCCTCTTTAGTTGTCTTCTGACCCTCGTCTATCAATTGATAGTCAGGAGTACTTGTGCATTCGTGTTATCAATGCTTATTACTCTTGTGGTCCGTCAAGCCATTCTGTCCTGAATGACTAGGAGAAGCAAACTCCAGTACCTCATCCATATTTAGGATTGGGTCAAGGTAGTTGTGTTCCGCAGATCAAGTTACAATCCAGCTTCTGGTCTGCTCTACCCTGAAGTATTACCTTCTTTATGACACGAATTTCATGAGAATTGCACCACCTTTTGTGAATTCTTGACATAGTGATACTTCTCGCCATCCTTTTTCATTCCTCGGTTCCGTGTTGTTGCAGCCGGAGTGCCGACAAGTGAATCATGATGTGGGAACTCAATACTCCTAGCAACCCCATTGCTTGGTAGTTAATGGATAATAATCTTATTCTTAGCGTGTTGGTTTTTGAATCATCCTTCTAAGATTGATCGTGCTACCTAGTCCTTATTTCCTGGTGCACTCTTTGATTGATGAGTAGGATTTTGTCAAGTCCTCGCTCATTTGATCATATCATCTTGCCCTGAAAAGCAAGATTGTTCTCGAGCTTAGTAACATATCGGTGGTTCGTGATTTTCGAAGATCTTCTCGGAAGTATTACCAGGTTGTCACCTGACCGCTATGTTGAGCTCGTGATCAAGTTGGTTTCTTGTGAACCACCTTCTCTCCAAGAATCGGTGTTAGATATCCCTGAGCTAGTTGGTTAAGCTAAACGACAACTTGGAGGGTTGGAAGATAAAAGCTTGCCTGACTTAGTTCGTTCCAAAGGGATATTCTTGTGTAGTGTGTATTGAAGAAAGATGATATCTTCATCGATTGGTCCCTGTGATCAGTTGCTGGACCTATTGTCTTATCAATCCTTTGATTTGAGTGTGGGCTATCGTCAAATCAAGTCAGAACCAACGATGTTCGTAATGTTGTCTTACTCGTGGTTGATCCCTCGAGCATACACCATTATATCTTTTGGGTCTGACCAATGCTATCACCGTGTTCACACGATGGTGGAAGTCCAGTGATATGGAAATTCCGATGAGTTGTTGTTGAGTCCATTGACAACATCCTTATCTCCTCCATGATGTTGTTGAACATTAAGTTAGTGTTGGAAACTTTTGAAAGCATTTTCTTCATGCTAGCTCATGAAGTACTTGTTTGATGAAAGGAGTGACTTCCTTTGATTCACGTGCATTTTGATGTAAGTTGCCGTCGTGAATTCGAGAAAGTTTGTTTTTGCTCCTTTGGAATCATCCCAAGTTGGTCATGCACGTGCGAAGAATTCTGTGGTCTGTTAGACTGATCATCTTCATTCCATATGTATATCCTAGCACACCAAGCCACTGATTGACTTGTTCAAGGAAAAGAAGTCTATGCTTGGGATCTAATCCATGGACTTGCGTAAAGACTTCGATATCCTCGATGATGGCTCCCAACCAGAACTCGGTAGTGTTTTATTGTAAGACTACCCTGTGGGCATGCTTGTCTGGAACAACGTGTTCACATGTTTGTAGCAGAACCAGCTCATGTTTTGGAGCTTGCTATCGTTGTTCATTTCCTGAGAATCTCGCAACGTCATCTCGTCGATTTGTGTTGCAAACTTTCATTTTTCTTCCTAGACTCGATGAGTCTGGAATATCCTGACAGCAACCAGATCTGAGTCTCAGGCAGATATGATGGTTGGAATATTTCCCAAGAACTATAATATTGGTCCCTCGATAACCGGTAAAGTGGATGTCGTGGCCAACACACCCAGCCGGAAGACCTATTATTGTAGTATCTTGTTTGAGGAAGTTGGCCACCTCCCCATAAGGATTTCGTAGGATTTACCTCCGTAACTGTTCCTTATGGATTCTATTGCTCCCGAAGTCCGACCTTTACTTGATGTTCTAGTTATCAAACCATATCTATGAATGGGTTACACTAGCACATCAAGGAGAACATTAGAAGCGGAGTGCTAAATGTCTCTCGATCGATCATCTAGATTTTGTTTCCTTGGCCTCGCTAAGGTGAAATCTGAGAAAGTGTTATCTTCCTTTGCATCTGCATCATCCATCATCATTCATCATGGTAGCAAGTTGTGTTGCCAGGATCATTGACACGGATGTTGGTAAAACCTTGATGATTGTGGAAATGCTCAAGTTCTTGAGAGCACGCACAAGCGCTAGGTGTTATCTTCGGCACTAACTGGGGATCCTCTCCGTTTCCTCGGCAATGCTATGATCTTTTCAAACAGTGAACTCACTCTCTTTTGTTGGGTTCTTCCACAGTTACCAGAATCATTCCCAGCATTTGCATTTTGTTCCCAGCTGGCACCGCCAATGTGCCATTCTACCATGGGTCTCATCCATTTCCGGTGATAAGCAAATTCATCCATTACGTTGTCTTCAACTAGGTAATCCACATCATCCAAGTCCGAGTATGCCATTCTACCGACCCCCGCCAGTCGATTGCTGTGATTTGCCTTAGGCTGATATAGAGAGTCTCAATGATCTCTATATCAAAGGTAATTCTTTTTGCCACTTAAGATAATAATCTACGAATCACCCTTCTCCAGGATGTTTCGTCATGGTGTCATGGAAATTCAACTCCTCGCTACATTGACAACCGATCGCCACATTCTTAAGTCTGGAATTGTTGTCTACCTAGTGAACCTCGTCACCTGCTCCACTCCATCCCTCTAGAGGTATGCTTCGTCTCTCAGCTCGAGAGATGTTGCTATGTCACATTCCGGGAGTTAATCCTGAGTTGTTCGACCTTCGAGAAGACCGATCCTTCCAGAGCTTTCCTTTCCTCTTCTTGTCATGATTAGCTGGAGTTCTCAGAGCAAGACGACAAGACAAAGATGGTGTTCAAATCAACGTTCATTTGAAGTGCAACCTGGATCGTGAAGATTGTACTAGTTTGCATTTCCCCTTCATCCTACCCTACGCTTGAATCTCGAGACGAGATTCTTGTTTAGTGTGGGTGAGTTGTCACATCCCTAGCTTCTGGTAATGCTCTAGGCTAGCTTCGTGTGTGCATCATGTTTAAATTCTGAAATTTGAACTGAGGGAAATTGGAAGCCTCAAAACCCTAAATAAAAGAAGGGCAAAAACCCTAAAATCTCATTCATTGCTCCAAAATGCTCTCCTTAGATGTTTAATATTTTTGGCAAGGGTTTTGATCCAAACCAAAAATGATGAACATTTTAAAAGGATTTATTTTTGGGACTTTGAATTTAAATCATTACTTATTTGCATTTGGGCATTTAAATACTATAAAATATTTTAAATGCTCAAATAATCCCAAACTGAAATGTTTACTGTAGGATATATTTCTAACAGTGGTCATGAGCAGTTGCATGATTTTTGGGATTGATTTAGTATTTTTAATAAAGCCACAAAGCTGCAGAAAAAAATAGAAAACAATAAGTAAAAGACAGAGCAGAGCAAACTTACCCGACGCTTACCTGAGGCCCACCCACCTGGTGGCCCAGCAGAAGCCGGCCCAGCCCACCACTGCAGCCCTCCATCGTCTTCCTCCCCTCGCCCCGAAGCAGCTGCGTGCTCGCACGCGCACGGCCGCGCGGGCACCTCCTGCTTGCCGACGAGCCCCTGGCCGCGTGGACGACTCCCGCAGGCCGTCCCGATCCCGCTGACCGTTTCGCTCACTCTCCCCCCCTCGACCCTCCCTCCTCTTCTCCCTCTCTCCCGCCTGGACCAAACGGAGCCGCCGTCACCGACGAGCTCCCTCGCGGCCACAGCCACCCCCTCGCTCCCTCTCCACACCCCTGAGCTCCGTCCCGACCCCATGAAGCTCCACCACGACGCATGCGACGCCGGGTGCCCTGTACCACGCCATCACCGCCATCTTCATCGCCACGGCCGGCAATCGCCGCCGTTCGATTCGCCGCCGACAGGACGTCCCCGAGCCCACTTAGCGTCTCGTCCGACTCCCCGTGAGCTCCTCTTCTCTTCCCCTCACTCCCCGCACCTGATTTCGTCCCCTAGCTCCTTCTTCCACCACGGCCGAAGCTCGCCGCCGCCGTGCCTCGTCGCTGTCGTGGCCAGAGCCACTGGAGCTCCCACCTGAGTGCACCATCGTGCTCAGAACGTCTCCACGAGCCCATTGCCTGCCGCAGCTCGCCCTCTCGTGCCCCCTAGTGGTCGCCTGTGTCTCACCCGAGCTCCGGCGGCCGCAACCGAGCTCGCCGCCGTCGACTCCGGCCACCCCAGGCCCGGAGACCACGACCATCCGACGCGCCATCGCGCCAGCTCCCCGTAGAGCCAAAGGGCGCACCGAACGGTGCAGTATAGACGAAACCCGAGCCACCCCGGTGCGTGTCCGCCGCGTTTTGGGTCGTCGCCGGCGAAACTCCGGCGACTGCCGACATGGAACGCTTAATTAGCGCTAATGATGCCCTAACCAACCCCCTAGGCCACTGACTGTGGGCCCCACCCCTGGTCAAACCTCAGTTAGCGCTGGGTTTGACCGGGATTAGCTCCTGTGTCACTGACGTGTGGCCCCCACACGTCAGGTTTGACCTGGGGCGCCCAGTTGACCCTGCTGTCGTCACTGTGACGTGGGGCTGACGCAGTAAGTATTTTCTGGATTTAAAAATAATCAGGAAATTCCAGAAAATAGCTAAACTTCAATAAATCATAGAAATTCAACCGTAACTCCAAATTAAATAATTTATATATGAAAAATTATCAGAAAAATTCAAGGAATCCATCTGTACCATTTTCATGCATGTTAGAACAACTTATAGCTGCTGTTTAGCACAAATAAATTAAATGGCATTTGAATAATCACATATGGAGTTTGAATTTGAATCTTGTATTCAAACCAACTTCATTTAATCTGTTGCTAGTTGCATTAGCTCAAAAACACATTCATATTGCCATGTCATAGCATGCATCATTTTGTGCATTGCATTGATTGTGTTCCTCTTTGTTGCCGGTATCTGTTCCCTCCCGGTAGACGATGTTTCGACGTTGTGATCGTTGACACTGATGAAGACTCAATGTTATGTTCAGAAGTGCCAGGCAAGCAAAACCCCCTTGTTCATTCCGATAAAATCCCACTCTCTCGCTCCTGCTCTCTATTACTGCATTAGGACAACAACGATTCAACTGTTACTTGCTGCGGTAGCTGAACCCCTTTATCCTTTGCATGACCTGTCATTCCACAGTAAATAAATGAAACCCACTAGTATGAGTAGGAGTAGTTTGAGCCCTGTTGTGCCTACTCATTCATGTTTGTTTGTCATGCCTGCTATTGCTTAGAGTTGAGTCAGGTCTGATTCATCGGGGATGAATCAGAGGTGTGTGAACATGTCCTACTGTTGAGTACTAAGTGTGTGAACACGATTTGGTAAAGGTAGCGGTGAGAGGCCATGTAGGAGTACATGGTGGGTTGTCTCATTGCAGCCGTCCTCAGGAACCGAGTTCTGTGTTTGTGATCCATGATCAGTTACTACCACACATTGGGCTCCGGGCGCTCCAAGCTCTCTCGACTTATTAATCAACATGATCTCTGTCCAGGAGTTGCAACTAGTTTCTGGTGTTTGTAGGTAGTGTTAGTAGTCTACCAAGTGGCACCCGGTACAGGTGGGCTTGGGACAGACTAGGCACAGTGGCCCGGTGTACCAAGTGGCACCCGGATGGTGGGCTTGGGAACCCTGCTCACATCGTTTGGGGCCGTAAGCGACACCCCGGCCGGATCTCCTTGCGGATGGAACCCGAATAGGCAATAAACCTGGACCAGAGACTTGTTCGGTTAGTCAGGTCGTGGCCGACTCCCTCGCCCGGCTTCCGCTTGAAGGTTGCCGAGGTACATGACGTGTACAGGGCGGTAAGTGGCGAGAGCGTGTGTGAAGAAGTACACCCCTGCAGGGTTATCATCATCTATTCGAATAGCCGGATTCCTCGGATATGGAAACTTGGACCCCTTGTACAGTTCATAGACAAGTGAAAGTGGATACTCTAAAATACGCAAGATAAGCGTGAGTGCTATGGATGGCGTTCTCGTAGGGAGACGGGAGCGGATCCATAGTGGTGTATTGATATGGTGAATATGTGGACTCGTGTGCGCCACCTCAAAGAGTTACTTGCAGTCGTAGTTCAGGTTAGCCACCGAGTCAAAGCTGGCTTGCTGCAGTTAAACTCCACCATCCCTTTGTTGATAATGATGCATATGTAGATAGATCTGATGTAAGTCTTGCTGGGTACATTTGTACTCACGTTTGCCTATTTTATATTTTTGCAGAGAGACTTCAGTCTCACTAGTAATTCCGCGTGGTCTTCGACGTTTAGCTTGTTACCTCAGCTACGATCTTGTGCCCTCGGCAGGATCTGATAGATAGTCAGGCTTCTCAGCCTTTTTCATTTATAGATGTCTGTACTCGGACATGATAGCTTCCGTTTGTGCTTTGATTTGTATGCTCTGAATATTGGGTCATGAGACCCCTGTTTGTAATATCTCGCCCCTCGGAGCCTATTGAATAAATACTTGAGTCGTAGAGTCATGTTGTGATGCCATGTTGTGTTTGCACATATCGAGCATATTGTGTGTATGTTATTGAAATGCTTAGTATGTGTGGGATCTGACTATCTAGTTGTTTATCCTTAGTAGCCTCTCTTACCGGGAAATGTCTCCTAGTGTTTCCACCAAGCCATGGTAGCTTGCTACTGCTCCGGAACACTTAGGCTGGCCGGCATGTGTCCTTCTTCGTTCCTGTGTCTGTCCCTTCGGGGAAATGTCACGCGATGAATACCGGAGTCCTGTTAGCCCGCTACAGCCCAGTTCACCGGAGTCCTGCTAGCCCAGTGCTACAGCCTGGATTCACTCGCTGATGACCGACACGTTCGATGTTGGGTCATGGATGCCTGTCCCTGTAAGTTTGTGCCACTTTGGGTTTACGACTAGCCATGTCAGCCCGGGCTCCTTATCATATGGATGCTAGCGACACTGTCATATACGTGTGCCAAAAGGCGCAAACGGTCCCGGGCAAAGGTAAGGCGACACCCGTGGGAATACCGTGCGTGAGGCCACAAAGTGATATGAGGTGTTACATGCTAGATCGATGTGGCTTGAGTCAGGGTCCTGACAATTAATCAAGCAGGAGTAGGGTTTTACCTCCATCGAGAGGGCCCGAACCTGGGTAAAAACATCGTGTCCCTTGTCTCATGTTACCATACGCCTAGACGCACAGTTCAGGACCCCCTACCTGAGATCCGCCGGTTTTGACACCAACAATGGTGCTTTCATTGAGAGTTCCTCTATGTCGTCACCTTTAGGCCCGATGGGTTCTTCGATCATCAACCACGACGCGGTACAGGGTGAGACTTTTCTCCCCGGATAGATGTTCGTGTTCGGCGGCTTCGCACTGCGGGCCAATTCGCTTGGCCATCTGGAGCAGATCGAAAGCTACGCCCTGGCCATCAGGTCAGAATTGGAAGTTTAAACTACACGGCTGACATCAGCGGGGACTTGATCTTCCACGGATTCGAGCCACGCTGGGCGCGCTACACTGTCACGATGGGCATGATCTAGCTCTGCCGCCGGACAGCGCCCAGAGCGCCGCTCAGGTGTCTGCTCCGACCCTTAGCTCGGAGCCGACCGCGCTAGTCAGGGACGGACGGTTGGATGCCGCCCCGGGAGCTGCAATCTCTACGGCGATCGAGCCGAATACCAGCCTAGTCCTTTATGAGGCATGTGACTCCAAGGTGCCGGACTCCTTTCCGGATTCCGAATCTTCCGCACCCCTTCCGATCAAACCCGATTGGGCTCCGATCATGGAGTTCACCGCCGCGGACGTCTTTCAGCACTCGCCCTTTGGCGACATCCTGAATTCACTAAAGTCCCTCTCTTTCTCAGGAGAACCCTGGCCAGACTATGGTCAGCAAGGTTGGGATGCGGACGACGAAGAAATTCGAAACGCACCCACCACCCACTTCGTAGCCACTATCGACGATTTAACCGACATGCTCGACTTCGACTCCGAAGACATCGACGGTATGGACGCTGATGAAGGAGACGACCAAGAACCAGCACCTATAGGGCACTGGAAAGCCACCTCGTCATATGACATATACATGGTGGACACCCCAAAAGCATGGAATGGCGATGAAAAAACGGAGGATGACCCCTCCAAGAAACAACCTAAGCACCGGCGTCAGCGGCGCCGCTCTAAATCCCGCCAAAGCAAAAACGGCGAGTCCGACACTAGAGATAACAACACCTCGGACAGTGCCGAAGACAACCCCCTCCAGCAGGATTCAGCGTAGGAGGACGGAGAAGCCAGCCCTCATGAGAGAGCGGTAGACAGGGAGGTCGAGGACGACAATTATATGCCTCCCTCCGAAGACGAGGCAAGCCTCGACGACGATGAATTTGTCGTGCTAGAGGATCCCGTCGAACAAGAGCGTTTCAAACGCATGCTTATGGCCACGGCAAGCAGCCTCAAGAAAAACAAGCAGCAACTTAGAGCTGACCAAGATTTGCTAGCCGACAGATGGACTGAAGTCCAGGCGGCTGAAGAGTATAAACTCGAATGCCCCTCCAAGAGCTACCCAGAGCGCAGGCTGCTACCCTAACTAGAGGAGGAAGCAACTAAACCTACATCACCAGCGTATGATGCGGCCGATCGGCCACCCCGTGGCCGCGACAGAGAGGCCTTTCGGCCCTCAACTCAAGCCGCACCCCGGCGCCGCTCAAAAAATACCAGA
The DNA here is from genome assembly GCF_018294505.1 of Triticum aestivum. Taxonomy (NCBI): domain Eukaryota; kingdom Viridiplantae; phylum Streptophyta; class Magnoliopsida; order Poales; family Poaceae; genus Triticum; species Triticum aestivum. The sequence continues at coordinate 364,169,306 of NC_057801.1, read as the reverse complement.
GCACAGGGAAAGGCACCAGACCTGCAAGACATATTGGAGGATAAGGCAAGGCAAACAAGATCAATCTACGGATCGCGTGGGCGCCCCATGTCACGTGACGATAACCGTCACGCCGGGTTTGACAAATACGGCCAGGCCAAACACAACAGACAAAGCTCATCCGAGCTACGTCGCGATATAGCCCAGTACAGAGACGCCGCACACCCACTATGCTTCATAGACGAAGTAATGGATCATCAAATCCCCGAGGGTTTTAAACCCGTAAACATCGAATCATACAATGGCACAACAGATCCTGCGGTATGGATCGAGGATTATCTCCTCCATATCCACATGGCCCGTGGTGATGATCTACACGCCATCAAATACCTCCCGCTCAAGCTTAAAGGACCAGCTCAGCATTGGCTTAACAGCCTGCCAGCAGAGTCAATTAGTTGCTGGGAGGACCTGGAATCCGCATTCTTTGACAACTTCGAGGGCACTTATGTGTGACCACAGACGCCGATGACCTAAGCCACATAATTCATTAGTCACAGGAATCGGCCAGACAATTCTGGACGCGGTTCCTAACCAAGAAAAATCAAATAGTCGACTGTCCAGACGCAGAGGCCCTTGCAGCCTTTAGGCACAACATCCGAGACGAATGGCTTGCCCGGCACCTAGGACAGGAAAAGCCGAAATCTATGGCAGCCCTCACGACACTCATGACCCGCTTTTGTGCGGAAGAAGACAGCTGGCTAGCTCGTAGCAATAACATAACCAAGAGCCCTGGTAACTCAGATACCAAGGACAACAATGGCAGGTCACGTCATAACAAGCACACGCGCCGCATTAACGGCGATAATACTGAGGATACGGCAGTTAATGCAGGATCCAGAGGCTCTAAACCCGGTCAGCGGAAGAAGCCATTCAAAAGAAACCCTCCTGGCCCATCCAGTTTATACCGGATACTCGATCGCTCGTGCCAGATACACGGCACCCCCGAACAACCAGCCAATCACACCAACAGGGATTGTTGGGTGTTCAAGCAGGCAGGCAAGTTAAGTGCCGAAACAGAGACAAGGGGCTGCATAGCGATGACGAGGAGGAGCCCCGGCCGCCAAACAATAGAGGATAGAAGGGCTTCCCCCACAAGTGCAGACGGTGAACATGATATATGCAACCCATATCCCCAAAAGGGAGCGGAAGTGTGCTCTCAAGGACGTCTATGCGTTGGAGCCAGTCGCCCCAAAGTTCAACCCATGGTCCTCCTGCCCGATCACTTTTGATCGAAGGGATCACCCCACTAGCATTCGTCACGGCGGATTCGCCGCATTGGTCCTAGACCCAATCATTGACGGATATCACCTCACTAGAGTCCTCATGGATGGCGGCAGCAGCCTGAAACTGCTTTATCAGGATACAGTGCGAAAAATGGGTATAGATCCCTCAAGGATTAAACCCACAAAGACGACCTTTAAAGGCGTCATACCAGGTGTAGAAGCCAGCTGTACAGGCTCAGTTACACTCGAAGTGGTCTTCGGATCCCCTGATAATTTCTGAAGCGAAGAGTTAATCTTCGACATAGTCCCGTTCCGCAGTGGCTATCACGCCCTGCTCGGACGAACCGCATTCGCAAAATTTAATGATGTGACGCACTACGCATTTCTCAAGCTCAAGATGCCAGGCCCTCGCGGGGTCATTACGGTCAATGGAAACACCGAACGCTCTCTCCGAACAGAGGTGCACACGGTGGCCCTGCCGGCGGAAGTACAAAATAGCCTCTTAAGGCCATTGTCCAATCCGGCTGTTAAACGTCCAGAGAACGTCAAACGCGCCCGAAGTAACCTACAACAAAACCGGCTGGCACGTTCCGAGCAAGCATAGTAGTGCGGCCCCAACCCCAGCCCTTGCGAGATTGCGATAGTAGTACCACGCGTACATAACTACGCTCTGGAAATACCATGGGAATAAGGGGAGGGGCACAACCATGGCACGCCCAGAATGCGGCTCAACCGCACTAGGGGCTCCCGATTTTGCCATTTTTTCTTCTTTTTTTCTATATACTTTCAGGACTCCACTATTCGGAAGGCCTGTCCGGCAATACACTCGCCGAACACACGATGCAACAGCCATGGGGACAACAAGCCACGTCAAATTTCCAGGTGGTCTCTATAACGAGCTAAATACCTGTCTTACTTAAAGTCTCGCAGCTTACCCCTGGAGGGGGAAATGTCAAATAATCCCATCTCTTGCTTATCGCACTATTTGTATCGTTCTGCTTTCATAGCAGCCCTTTAATAAACAATACATAGCTCTTGTCTATTGTTGCATTCATTTTTCATGTAAATATGTTCAGTCATGACATCATGCAACCGTACACTTTGGTACGGCCAATACACCAGGGGCTTAAGTTCCCCAGAATACGGTGTGAGAAGACCGAACAATCTTATGAGTGTGGCGCCCCGAACTTATAGCATTATATGCATCGGCTCCGAATCATGTCTTTGGTCAATAGTTGGGTTTGCCCGGCTCCCATGTTTTGGTACCTTACGTTCCGCAATGTCGGCTAAGGTAGCGCTGGGAGAACTACTGCGATTGTGCCCCAGTTGAGATGGGTTAACACCTCAGTAGAGAAAGCTAAAACTGACCGTCATGATAGGGCGAGAGACCGGTCGCTGTTCGAGAGTTTTTTCGAGTCCCTAAAGACTTATGCCGCTTAGAGCGAGGAGTTGGATTTATCCAGCCTAGGCGTGGATAGCGCCCCGAACTTGGTCTTCCGAATACTAGGGGCTTCGCCGAAATTTAAATTTATAGAATTCTATGGCTAAGTGAGAGTGATAAAGAATTATAAGTCCGATGGCCTTGTTCGTTGTGCTGCGCCTCCCTAGATGGACCCAAGAATGGGAACAAGAGCGCTCAGGTTTATCCCGAACACCCCAGCACTCGTGGCATGGGGGTAGAAGCCGACGACTTGCATCTCTCAGACTTAATAAACGGCCGCACAGAAGGTAATATTTTAAATGCAAAAACCGTTGCTTAGCGCATATGAACAAGTTTTCAGCGCACAGGATAAACACGAGCGAGTTTACTCAAAAATTACATCCCTGGTACATTCATTTGCTACAAGACGGGCACCCTTGAGGACGCCCTCATAATACATCTCGGGCCTGCGATGCTCCTTCCCCTCCGGTGGCCCATCCTTCACCAGCTTCTCAGCATCCAGCTTGCCCCAGTGCACTTTAGCACGGGCAAAAGCCCTACGGGCGCCCTCGATGCATACAGAGCGCTTGATGACTTCAAGCCGTGGACAGGCATCCACCAGCCGCCGCACCAGCCCAAAATAGCTCAAAGGCATGGCCTCCCCAGGCCACAGCCGGCCTATCAGGCCCTTCATGGCCTGTTCGGCTGCCTTATGAAGCTCGACCAGCTGCTTCAGCTGGTCGCTTAGGGGCACCGGGTGTCCGGCCTCAGCATACTGGGTCCAGAACACCTTCTCGGTCAAGCTCCCGTCCTCGGCCCGGTAGAATGTGGCGACGTCGGATACACTGCAGGGAAGATCTGTGAATGCTCCTGGAGAGCTCCGGATTCGGGTAAGTAACAGGTAATTTACTTTCACATGCTTGCTTTGCATAAAGAATGCCTTACCCGCCGCAATCTTTTTCATCGCCTCAATCTCCTGGAGAGCTTTTTGGGCTTCGGCCTTGGCAGATTTGGCACTTTCAAGTGCCGAGGCAAGCTCGGACTCTCGAGTCTTCGAGTCAAGCTCTAACCTCTCATGTTTTTTCACAAGAGCATCGAGCTCTTGCTGCACCTCCGCCACCTGCACCTCTCGATTCTCTCGCTCTGAGCGCTCCATGGCCACATTGTCTTCGGCCTTGGAAAGCGCTTCCTTCAGGGTCGCCACCTCGGTTGTGGCCCCTGTAATATTCACGTTGGTCCTGTCATCATTTGCAACCAGGTATTTATATATACAATTACATAAGGTATTACATACCTTCCTTGTCCTCGAGCTGCTTCTTGGCACGGCCGAGCTTGTTCTCGGACCGCTCGAGGCTCTGCTTCAATGCATCGACCTCCGCAGTCAGTGCGGCAGAGGTCAGCAGCGGAGCCTGCATTCCCATATTGGCATATCTATGTTAGACTCCTGTGTATATCTTTTTCAGATCCTCAATCCGGCTTTTCCTTCCGAACACCAAACTGAGCATCAGGGGCTACTATCTATGCGATAACATTTTTATATGTTTTAAATACATACCTCAAAGCCTGTTAGAAGGCTGGTACAAGCTTCTGTCAGCCCGCTCTTGGCGGACTGAACCTTCTGAATCACCGCACTCATAACAGTGCGGTGTTCCTCGTCGATGGAGGCGCCGTTAAGCACCTCCAGCAAATTGTCCGGCGCCACCGGTTGGACGGAGGCCGCCAGTGTCGTAGGCTTGCCCTTCTTGCGAATGGGCCGCCTGCCGGACTCCGGAACCACTAAGGGTTCCGGAGCGGTGTCCGGCCCAGGGCCGGACTTAGGTCCCTTTGGGGCTTCATCCCCTTTGGGCCTGGAGTCCGGGAGGTCGCCTTGCGGCGCCTCCAGGACCACCTCCTCCTAGTTTAGTCCCTTTTGGGACTCCACCTCGGCATCGTCCGTAAGGTGAGGGGAGGAGGCCGTCAGGAGTGAAGCGCTATTCACATCCGACAAATCCAGGGAGCCGCTCGACGAATCTCCGAGCTGAGCCTTGGGCGGGCTGTATAATTGGATTCGGCATCAGAAGGTACTGTACAATAGAGGAACGCCATAAGTTATTCTGGTATCCGGATACTTATGATTTTGCCAGGGGCTTGACCCTTGACGGCCATTCCTCTCTGCCGTCTTCGGCGTCGGAGGCATAGTACGGTAGAAGGGTCCTCCCCTTCTTGGACCCTCCGGCCTCCCCAGTTGGGGTGGCCTTCCTTTTCTTTCCTCCCCCCGCTGGAGGGGGAGAGGCTTCTTCTTCCTCCTCCTCCTCTTCGGAGGCGGAGGGCGCTTCGGGGTCATCGGGCAATGAATCCGACACCAGCAGGCATCGGGAACTCTTTCGAGTCCCTGTGGCCTTCTTCTTGGCCTTCTTCTCCGGCACCACTGAGGTGCCGGAACCAGCAGCTTCGTCAAGCGTGCATCTACTGGGCCTTCGGGCAAAGGGGCCGGACAGTCAAACTGTTCGGACGTCCTCTTCCAGTCCTGTTAAAGGAGCGGGAGTTTAGATCCTGCATAGAGTCAAACTATGGAAATCAAGTATCCTGTAAAGGATAAAAACAAGCTTACTTCGGTGGCTTGGCGCTTGGCGCAGAATCAGCGATCCTCGGTGACGGGAGGGGAGACCTCGGAGCTCTTGAATAGCACCTTCCAGGCGTCCTCGTGCTTTGTGTCGAAGAGCCTGGACAAAGTCTGGTGCTGAGCCGGGTCGAACTCCCACAAGTTCAAAGCTCGTCGTTGACACGGGAGGATCCGGAGGAAGAGCATGGCCTGGCGTATGTTGACAAGTTTAAACTTCTTGTTCACCAGGTCTTGGACGCAGGTTTGGAGTCCGACCACCTCTTCCGGATTACCCCACAACAGGCTCGTCTCTTTCCAGGACGTGAGCCGGGTGGGGATGCCAGATTGGAATTCGGGGGCCGCTGCTCACTCAGGGTCACGCGGCTCGGTGATGTAGAACCACCCCGATTTCCACCCATTGATGGTTTCTACAAAGGATCCCTCGAGCCATGTGACGTTGGGAATCTTGCCCACCATGGAGCCTCCGCACTCCGCTTGCCGGCCGCCCACGACCTTCGGCTTGACGCTGAAGATCTTCAGCCATAGGTCGAAGTGAGGCTTGATGCGGAGGAAGGCCTCGCACACGACGATAAGCGCTGAGATGTTGAGAATGAAGTTCAGGGCCAGATCATGGAAATCCAGGCCGTAATAAAACATGAGCCCCCTCATGAAGGGATCAATCGGGAAGCCTAGCCCCCGAAGGAAGTGAGATGTGAACACCACACTCTCACCAGGCTGGGGAGTGGGAATAGCCTGTCCTTGAGCAGGCAGCCTATGCGAGATTTTGCCGGTTAGATACCTAGCATCTCTCAACTTTCGCACGTCTTCTTCCGTAACGGAGGAAGGCATCCACCGGCCTTGGAGGTCGGAGCCAGACATCATCGAAGGTCCGAAGAACCTGAATCTGGAGCTTTGGGTGTTGGAACTCGATGCGAGGGGCGGATTTGATTGGATTGAAAGAAAGGAGTCAAGCCTTGGTCTCTTTATAAAGAGGTTGAATACCAAGAGCCCTCCCTGTGACCGTTTGGGACTCACTTTCAATTAAGAAGTCATACCAATGGCACGGTTGGGTTACCCATGCTCGTATTGATGAGAATCTCGAAATAAGGGGACACGATCTCTGCTTTGACAAGACGTGCCAAGGAAACCGCCTCGCTAAACGCGCTGAGGTGGAACAGTAAAACGATTCGAATAAAGGCTTGGCCGTAGCGTGATGTCACACTACGGAATACGTCAGCAGATTAGATTTGTGTAAATATTATTCTCTCTACAGTGGTATGTGGAACTTATTTTGAAGAGCCGGACACTATCCTTGTGTTCAACATCTTCTATGAGGTATTCGGAGGAGGAACCCGCCTTGCAATGCCGAAGACAAATTTGCGTGCCAGACTCGTCGTCATTGAAGCCTGGTTCAGGGGCTACTGAGGGAGTCCTGGATTAGGGGGTGTCCGGATGGCCGGACTATGACCTTTGGCCGGACTCCTGGACTATGAAGATACAAGATTGAAGACTTCGTCCCGTGTCCGGATAGGACTTTCCTTGGCGTGGAAGGCAAGCTTGGCGATGCGATATGAAGATCTCCTCCCATTGTAACCGACTCGGTGTAACCCTAGCCCTCTCTGGTGTCTATATAAACTGGAGAGCTTTAGTCCGTAGGACGAACAACAATCATACCATAGGCTAGCTTCTAGGGTTTAGCCTCTCTGATCTCGTGGTAGATCAACTTTTGTACTACCCATATCATCAATATTAATCAAGCAGGAGTAGGGTTTTACCTCCATCGAGAGGGCCCGGACCTAGGTAAAAACATCGTGTCCCTTGTCTCCTGTTACCATCCGCCTAGATGCACAGTTCGGGACCCCCTACCCGAGATCCGCCGGTTTTGACACCGACAATGACCTTTGCTAAAATAGGACATATCGAGCGCCTGAAATTTGCCGGAACGAGAATGAATCAACACTCCGACAAAACATAGGCCACTCGGAGGTGTAACCTGCAAACATGACCGGCCACTTGGATATTGAGCAACACAAGACATACATTTCAAAATATCTTATAGGACTCAAATTAGCATGCATTCAGTAAGAAAAAGTAAATCATCTCATGCGTCCATACATCGTTGAATATTATCACTAATACATCACGAATAGTGTCATACATATGACATCACTAATACAACTAAAACCCTAGCACACGACGGGTATCGGCGCGGGCGGTGGACACCCACAGAGAAGGAACCATCACAGGATCATAGCTCCTGTGAGATCCCTGGAGAACCTGCCAGGTATTGGAGAACGACCTGTGCTCCAACGCAAACATGTAGCAATGGACGTGCGCGTCCTCCTCACTGACACGGTGATGCACCACCTCTGCGGAGTCCTCGAGCCTCTGGATCGTCACTGGCCCACGCGACCGCCACCAAACAAGGTTCGGGTCAACGACAGGCTGGCTCCTCACCAACCTGCGCCCCCCGATAGGTAGCACCTCCCAGTACCACCCCGGCGGAGCCTAGTCCCGGACATGGCCGAGCCGACTCGACGACAAGGATGCGGGATAGGCATCGTCCACGTCAAGGCGGGAATAATTGCTTTAACTAAAAAATAGCAACAAGTTCTTACTAACTAGTTCTATTAATTCAACTTGTTCTTACTAAAAATAAACTTACTATAAATAAAAATATTCTAGTACCTAATTAGTACCTAGTTCTTACTAACTAATTAGTAGCTAGGAACTACTGCCCTAATTACCATCTAATTTGATGAACCTATAGGGGTGGAAAGTGGTAGCGGATATTTCAATTATCCAACTATAAAGTGAAATAAGTGGTCAAATTTTACTCGTTTTATGATTCATCTTAGAAATTTGATTTGTTTTCACCCTTACATGAACCCTAACTCATTTGAGCCGCATCCGTATCTGATTTGTTTCCACTCTAACATGAACCCTAACTAATTTGATGCAACTAAATTATAAAGAAACCCTAGGCAGAGGTAGGGGAGAGGGAGGAGCGGGCATGCTCACCTCGGGTGCGTGCGACGAGGGAGGGGCAGGGCGGCGTCGAGGCCAGGGTCGGGGCTCGGGCGCGCGGCGGATGGCGGCTGGCGTCGAGGTCGGGGTCGGGGGCGGCTTCCGGGGCGGTGTTGAGGTCGGGGGCGGGGGCGGCGTTGAATCTGGGGTCGGGGCGGTGTAGAGGGTGCGGAGAGCGCGCGGCGGCCGACGGGCGACGGCGGCGGCGAGAGTGGAGAGAGTTGGATTTGGCGGAAGTGGCCGCGTGGGTAAGGACGAACCCCGTGGTTAAGTCAGAAGTAGCAGTAGCGCATTCCAGGAAAAGCGTTGCTGCTATCTTAGCTACAGCGCGTTCTGTGATACATGCTACTGCTACTCCTTTCTCTTTTTTCCCCTTTTTCATTTAATTTTCTTCACATTTTATTTTTTTTCCTTTCACCTTATTCTATTTCTTTCATTTTCAGTTACCTTTCTATTTTCTTTCCATTTAATTTTATAACCTTTAGCAGTAGCGAGTTTATATTAAAACGCGCTGCTACAAATAAAGTAGCGGTAGCGTGGTTCGTCATAGGTCGCTACTACTATGTGTAGCCTACCGGCTAAGCCGTGGGAATTTTAGTAGTAACGTGTTTACAGCCAGACGCGCTACTGCTAGATCTTTAGCTGTAGCGTGGTTTGCTCAGGCGTGCTACTACTACTTAGCACCAGCGTGCTTTTTTGACCCACGCTACTGCTAAAGTTTTGTGTATAAGGTTTTCCCTAGTAGTGTAAACACATGCAAGTGCAAGACAATCCAAGCATAATGTGCATAGGATGTAGTCAAAATTGAGTGGCACTCAACACAATAGAAAGAGTAATTGTTCATCATGTGTGAGGCAATCAAGGCAAGCATGTAGCAATCAATGGGACATGACATATGTGAAGGAATGACATAGTTGCAACCAACCATGTGATAGGAGCAAGTAATCCAAGAAGTGGATGCAACATGAGAAAGCATAGAAATCAAATTGTGCAAACTAGTGGAGCGAAGATGCAACACACTAGAGGAAATCATGGCAATCATGTCATGTGAGCAAAGAGTAGGCATAGGCAATGCACATGGCATATCGCAAGCACAATTGCAAAGCAAGATACATCATAGGAATGGAGCACATAGCATACATGGCAATAACAAGAAATATCTCCACCAAGCTTGCAAATACACATACAAGTAGTAGAATCAATCATCATGTGTAATGCAAAGCATGGGTCACAAATGCATGGCAAAGGCATAGGAATGAGCATATCATGCAAAGTGAACATGGCAAGATGGGCATATAAGATGTAATGGAAGATAAACCATAACCATGTGAGAGCCATGTAGAAGAAATGTGCGAAGTCTTTGCGCGAAGAGAGCGGTGGGAAAGGCAATCCATGTATCCCAAGTCATTGTTGCTCTCTAGAGCTCGTTTTGTCAACTCATGAGATTGTGAGGTTGACAAGTATTCATGGGTACCTACACAAAAGAAACACAAACCAAAAAAAATGTGCGTGTGGTAAATGTACACATCATCCGTCATGATGTGTATGTGCACATGTGAGTTAGCAAAAGATAAGCATCGCTCAAACAAATTTAATGCATGGTATAAGAACATGTCATCCATCATGAAAGAATATTTATTGTGTATGACACGATGGGGATGCAAATTTAGCATAGAAGTATATGGCACATCAATAGCATGTTTATTCATGGGAAGCATATTGTGCACACAAGTATTGGGATCATGCAAAGGATAGGATGGATCAAAATCTCCTAAAATGTATGAGGAAACTATGGGGGTCTCCTCATGAGCAATATTGGAAACATCACATGGAGAATATTGACAACATCCAAAACAAAGCATATTTGGTTCTATGTGGTCATGACATGGTATAGTAGATGAATTGCGCAAATCATGTAAAGGAAGCATGGCAATATCATCGCATGAAAAACAAAAGCCAATGACCATGGGCTTGTCATTTATGCCATATGTGCAAATTGGATTAATTTTAATGGCATATGCATAGTCACTATGATGAGATTGCAAATAAGACATATGATTGATCTCATGCATAGCATATGACAAGTCAAGCGGACTATCAAACATGATGTGACCAAGAGAATTATCACAAGAAATCCTATGTAACATGGCATCACAACTAGTAGACTCTGCATGGCAATCATCAAACTCATCATAAATGGGTAAATCATCACAAGGGGAAATCATACTAGCATGAAGCATGGTAATAGGTGGGTCAACATCATGCAAGCAATCAATGTCTAGAATGTCCACTAGTGGGACAAGAGCATCACCGTCACCTATGTTACCGATGTCATTCCACTCATGTGGTGTAGGTGAGGTGGCAAAGACCAAATGGTGGTCATCATCTTCATCTTGATGGAACCATGTGGCGGGTGCATCATATTCCACCATGGCCATCGTCTTGTCCATAGGAAGGACAAAGTTGTCGCAGATCAGCGCATCATCATATATGGGACCTAGCACCAAATGAGAAGACACAATAGAGGTAGAGGTCAAGTTGTTATCAATGCAAATGGCCTCACGTGCCCTATCAACTTCCTCACTCTCTCTATGTGGCGGTGGCTCACTCACTCCCTCAAGGTAGGTGCACGCAATGTCACATATGGTGGAGTCACTCATCTCACTCAAGTGGTGGGGGTTGTGCTCTCCTCACATGGGAATTGTGGCAACTCATCATATATGGGGCTAGTGGTGAAGTTACTCTCACTCTCCATATGGTGGCAAAAGTCACTCAAGTCATCATACGTCGCCGTGGTCGAAGGGAAAATCCCATGCTCAACCATCTCGTCGTCGTCGCCGTGGATGAAGGCCGAAGATGGCACATCATCGCTCTCCTCCATGACCGAAGGGAAAATCCCAGGCTCGATCATCTCATCACCGTCGCCGTGGAGGAAGGACTATGTACGCGTACTCGTCAGAGGTAGGCGAAGATGACATACGTCCAAAGGCGAAGATGCCTTGATGATACTTGGCGAAGATGCCGAAGTGGTTGTAGTAGTCGTAGCTCCGTCTTGGTGGTGCTTGTCTCGCGGTCTTCTCTTGTGCTCATGATGTATGGCCATAGCTTGATGTACAACTTTTTAGGACTTGTAGGTGTACGCATCGCGAGCAGCTTCATCTTGATGGTGTTGTAGTGCTTGAGCTCGATGACGTTCCAAAGATTGGCCACTTGAGCGTCGCCGCCTTGAAGATGACAAAGGGGAAGAAGACTTGTAGTTGGCCACCATGTCTCATACTTGATCCCTTTGTTCAGCCAACTTGGTGTCGAGGTAGTCCCTTATCCTTGCTTCATTTTGGCGAATGTCGATGGCGAGTCGCTCAATGCCTTGCATTGCTCGTTGTAGTCCGAAGATGGACATTTTGGTGCTGTAGTTGTTCACGTTGTCGTTGTCGTGGAAGACCGGAGATGAAATGCTTTGCCGATCCTTCACAAGACTCGAGTAGAGGTGAGTAGGAAATGAGATAAACAATACCAAGTTACCTTTTCCCAAAGTTGAGGATGTATCCCGTTTCACTCAATGTGAGATGACAGAATAGTGGAATTGGTACCAGACTTCTTCACTCACACCTATCAAGTAAAGCTTATGGTGGAGCTCGGTGAGGATATTGGCACAAAAATTTGATGCAAAATGTTAGCAAGAGTCAATAAAGTTGGAAAAGATTCACAAATTCGCAAGTGAAACAAGTAGACCAATAGCAATATGTGGCACACAGAAACGCACACACAGATAGATAAATGGGGTCATGCAACCAAGGAATGAGCACAAAATGTGGAATCCATGGAAAGCGCTCCTGTTACACAACTCAAGAGAGACGCTAGCACGATTGCTCAATAGGCGGATACGACACTTGTGCACAACCTATAAGATGCAAAATGTATGAGCTTAGTATGCTATGTGTATGATGTTCCCGGTGTTCCGCACACGATGATCCAAGATGATCAATATGGTAGTATGGTGTGCAATGTGGCGATGCTATGGCTATTGCTTACAAGCTCTTTGCTCTCTTTTCCTTTTTGCTTAAAAGCTTATTCTTTTTTGATATGGCCACGATGCGACATGCACAAAGCAAGATAGCAATTTTGTATATGCGGGAACAATCTTGTGACACAAGGGATGATATGATGATACCAAGATGACACCAATATGATATGGTATGTATGCAATGGAAGGTACGGATCACTAATGTGCACAAGTAACGTTGCCGGCAATACTCAAATGGCTAGTCTCGCTAGGCAAGTGATGCAAAATGGGCTAAGGGGTTAACAATGTAATGGCAAGAATGTACAATGAAGGGATACCACAATACCAAGGTGATAAGGACGTTACCGCTCTTGCTTACGGTTAGGTTGTCAAAATGGTGAAGGGGTCGATGTCGAAGACGACCTCGTGGCGATGATGAGTGGCGGTGTTCTTGATGTAGATACCAAGATGATGTAGACCCTTCCCTAAGTAGCCGAAACACCTTAGGAAACCGTAAAAAGCGCAAACTCAAAATCTCCAAAGGCAAATGTCAAATGGTGGTGGCAGGAAGCTTTGGTGGTTCCGGAGTTAGCAACACGGAAGTGGTGGTGGTGGCTGATGATTAAGCGACCATTCCTAAGTAGCTGAAACACCTTAGGAGATTCAAGTCACCCCACAAGCAACCACAAATGCTATATGGAGCAAAAATGGGTTAGGTTGCGGAAAGTTATGGTGGTTTTGCGGATGATATGGTGGATGGCCGAGGCAAAGATGCCAAAATAACAAATTTTTGATGGAGTCAAATGGTTGTAAAACCAAGATGAGCAGCTCGGGCACGTCGTTAGCTTTTCAACGAGCCAAAGAACACCCAAATCGGAGTTCGGGAGTGAAAGTTATGAGGAAAAACGTAAAGTGCACGCGGCTGATTCTGGGGGGTGCGGGTGCCCGGGGGTGGAAGGTGCGGGCACCCGGGGTGGTCCGAGGCAAACAGCCTGGGGTGCGGGTGCCTGGGGTTTCGGGTGCGGGCACACGGGGTTTGAGGTCCGGGTGCCCGGGGGTGTCGGATTTGGGCAGAAATTCGTGGGAAAATTGGTGGATTTCGTGGAGGGAAAGGTGGGGATGGATGAGGGAATGCTAGATCCACTTGAAACCAAACAAATCCATGGATCAAATCCAACAAAATCTCATCAAACCAACAAATCACAAAAAAATTTGGGGCTATTTCTGGTGGGGAATTTTCGAAATTGGCGAACAACACACAAAATTAGGCTAGAGAACAAGATGGGGGGCTCCAATTTCGTGGCAAACTATGGCTGATGATACCAAGATGTTGTAGGGTGGAACCCTAAGTGAATATCTTTCACGAATTGGAGGGGGAATCCCGAAGAACAAGATGAACACAAGAGAGAAAACAAGAGGAACACTCAAGAACAAGTCCAATCACACATCCACTAGACCAACAATCACACAAGATCCACAAGGTACATTAACAATCAAAGAGAAACAAGATACATGGTAGAGTCCATCCCAAATCCCATGAAGGAGATGAGGGCTTCATGATCTAGGTAGATCCTTCCATCAAGGGGGGATTGAATCCCTAGGGATCTTCTCCAATGGAGGTCTTGTACTCCAATGGAGTCTTCTCTCTCAAGAGGAATCCCACAAGGGGAGGTACATGAGCTAAGCTATATGATTTGTGTCTATTCTTAGCTATCCTCCAAATGAGCTAGGGTAGGTGCTTATATAGTATAGGGACGAAATGAGAGGAAGAGGGGGATACAAGGGACCAAATCCCAAAAGTGCAGGCAGGCACGTGGAGGGGTCCGGGCACCCGTAGTGCAAGGGACCGGGCACCCGGTCCGGTCAGAGGGAGGCAGCGGGGGCGGGGTCGAGCACCCGGACCAACTAGGGGGGCGCGCCCTTGGCGCTGAAGAGGCCGGGCACCCGGGGGAGGTGGCAGGCGGCACCGGGCGAGAGGGCCGGGCACCCTAGGCCAGCTGGGGCAGCGCCCATGGGGGAAGGGCACGGGCACATATGGCCGCGCACCCGGAGCTGGCAGGGGCCGCGCCCAGGTTGAGGCCGGGCACCCGGGCCCAAAGTGGCCGGGCACCCAGAGTGTCCAGGTGCTCCACTTCTTCATTCTTCATGATCCTTCCCTTCCTTTCCTTCTCTGTTGTCGCTTGTACCTCCGTCCTTGCTTCTTCATGGTCCTCTTTTTGATACCTAAGAGTGCATAATGCTTCCGATTGAGGTTGAACCAAATTCACGAGTGAATCCAAATGAAACTCAAAGTGGAAAGAGTTAACCTCAGTTTCGATGGCACGTGCGTGTGCTCTTGTCCTAGGTCCTCTCCGTGCTTGCGGTGGTGGAGTGACGTCCATGGTGATGGTCGAGGGATGCTCCGCATCATGTCGTCTCAACAGATTTTGATGGTGCCCTATTTAACATGAATGAGGCCGTCTCTAAAGCATAACCCCAAAATGATAGCGGTAAATCAGTAAGAGACATCATAGATCGCACCATATCTAGTAAAGTACGATTACGACATTCCGACACACCATTAAGTTGTGGTGTTCCGGGTGGCGTGAGTTGCAAAACTATTCCGCATTGTTCCAAATGTAAACCAAACTCATAACTCAAATATTCTCCTCCACGATCGGATCGTAGAAACTTTATTTTCTTGTTACAATGATTTTCCACTTCACTCTGAAATTCCTTGAACTTTTCAAATGTTTCATACTTATGCTTCATTAAGTAGATATACCCATATATGCTCAAATCATCTATGAAGGTGAGAAAATAATGATACCCGCCGCGAGCCTCAATTTTCATTGGACCACATACATCAGTATGTATGATTTCCAACAAATCTGTTGCTCGCTCCATAGTTCCGGAGAATAGCGTTTTAGTCATCTTGCCCATGAGGCACGGTTCGCAAGTACCAAGTGATTCATAATCAAGTGATTCCAGAAGTCCATCAGTATGGAGTTTCTTCATGCGCTTTACACCAATATGACCCAAACGGCAGTGCCACAAATAAGTTGCACTATCATTATCAACTCAGCATCTTTTGGCTTCAACATTATGAATATGTGTATCACTACTATCGAGATTTAATAAGAATAGACCACTCTTCAAGGGTGCATGACCATAAAAGATATTACTCATATAAATAGAACAACCATTATTCTTTGATTTAAATGAATAACCATCTCGCATCAAACAAGATCTAGATATAATGTTCATGCTTAACGCTGGCACCAAATAACAATTATTAAGGTCTAAAACTAACTCCGAAGGTAGGTGTAGAGGTAGCGTGCCGACCGCGATCACATCGACTTTGGAACCATTTCCCACGCGCTTCGTCACCTCGTCCTTAGCCAACCTTCGCTTAATCCGTAGTCCCTGTTTCGAGTTGCAAATATTAGCAACAGAACCAGTATCAAATACCCAGGTGCTACTGCAAGCATTAGTAAGGTACTCATCAATAACATGTATATCACATATACATTTGTTCACCTTGCCATCCTTCTTATCCGCCAAATACTTGGGGCAATTCCGCTTCCAGTGACCAGTCTGCTTGAAGTAGAAGCACTCAGTCTCACGCTTAGGCCTAGATTTGGGTTTCTTCTCTTGAGCAGCAACTTGTTTGCCGTTCTTCTTGAAGTTCCCCTTCTTCTTCCCTTTACCCTTTCTCTTGAAACTAGTGGTCTTATTGACCATCAACACTTGATGCTCCTTTTTGATTTCTACCTCCGCAACTTTTAGCATTGCGAAGAGCTCGGGAATAGTCTTGTCCATCCCTTGCATATTATAGTTCATCACGAAGCTCTTGTAGCTTGGTGGCAGTGATTGAAGAATCTTGTCAATGACACTATCATCAGGAAGATTAACCCCCAGTTGAATCAAGTGATTATTATACCCAGACATTTTGAGTATATGTTCACTGACAGAACTATTCTCTTCCATCTTGCAGCTATAGAACTTATTGGAGACTTCATATCTCTCAATCCGGGCATTTGGTTGAAATATTAACTTCAACTCCTAGAACATCTCATATGCTCCATGGCGTTCAAAACGTCGTTCAAGTCCTGGTTCTAAGCTGTAAAGCATGGCACACTGAACTATCGAGTAGTCATCAGCTTTGCTCTGCCAGACGTTCTTAACGTCGTCAGTTGCATCTGCAGCAGGCCTGGCACCCAGCGGTGCTTCCAGGACGTAATTCTTCTGTGCAGCAATGAGGATAATCCTCAAGTTACGGATCCAGTCCGTGTAATTGCTACCATCATCTTTCCACTTAGCTTTCTCAAGGAACGCATTAAAATTCAATGGAACAACAGCACGAGCCATCTATCTTCAACAAACATAGACAAGCAAAATACTATCAGGTACTAAGTTCATGATAAATTTAAGTTCAATTAATCATATTACTTAAGAACTCCCACTTAGATAGACATCTCTCTAATCATCTTAGTGATCACGTGATCCAAATCAACTAAACCATGTCCGATCATCACGTGAGATGGAGTAGTTTTCAATGGTGAACATCACTATATTGATCATATCTACTATATGATTCACGCTCGACCTTTCGGTCTCAGTGTTCTGAGGCCATACCTATATATGCTAGGCTCGTCAAGTTTAACCTGAGTATTCTGTGTGTGAAACTATTTTGCACCCGTTGTATTTGAACGTAGAGCCTATCACACCCGATCATCACGTGGTGTCTCAGCACGAAGAACTTTCGCAACGGTGCATACTCAGGGAGAACACTTATACCTTGAAATTTAGTGAGAGATCATCTTATAATGCTACCGTCAATCAAAGCAAAATAAGATGCATAAAGGATAAACATCACATGCAATCAATATAAGTGATATGATATGGCCATCATCATCTTGTGCTTGTGATCTCCATCTCCGAAGCACCGTCAAGATCACCATCGTCACCGGCGCGACACCTTGATCTCCATTGTAGCATCGTTGTCGTTTCGCCACCTATTGCTTCTACGACTATCGCTACCGCTTAGTGATAAAGTAAAGCAATTACAGGGCTTTGCATTGCATACAATAAAGCGACAACCATATGGCTCCTACCAGTTGCCGATAACTCGGTTACAAAACATGATCATCTCATACATAAAATATAGCATCACGTCTTGACCATATCACATCACAACATGCCCTCCAAAAACAAGTTAAACGTCCTCTACTTTGTTGTTGCAAGTTTTACGTGGCTGCTACGGGCTGAGCAAGAACCATTCTTACCTACGCATCAAAACCACAACGATAGTTCGTCAAGTTAGTGTTGTTTTAACCTTCTCAAGGACCTGGCGTAGCCACACTCGGTTCAACTAAAGTTGCAGAAACTAACACCCGCCAGCCACCTATGTGCAAAGCACGTCGCTAGAACCAGTCTCGCGTAAGCGTACGCATAATGTCGGTCCGGGCCGCTTCATCCAACAATACCACCGAACCAAAGTATGACATGCTGGTAAGCAGTATGACTTGTATCGCCCACAACTCACTTGTGTTCTACTCGTGCATATAACATCTACGCATAAAACCTGGCTCGGATGCCAATGTTGGAAACATAGTAATTTAAAAAAAAAATCCTACGCACACACAAGATCATGGTGATGCATAGCAACAAGAGGGGAGAGTGTTGTCCAAGTACCCTCGTAGACCGAAAGCGGAAGCGTTAGCACAACGCGGTTGATGTAGTCGTATGTCTTCACGGCCCGACCGATCAAGCACCGAAAGTACGGCACCTCCGAGTTCTTGCACACGTTCATCTCGATGAAGTCCCTCGACCTCCGATCCAGCCTAGTGTCGAGGGAGAGTTCCGTCAGCACGACGGCGTGGTGATGATGATGATGTTCTACCGACGCAGGGCTTCGCCTAAGCACCGCTACGATATTATCAAGGTGGAATATGGTCGAGGGGGGCACCACACACGGCTAATAGATCTAAAGGATCAATTATTGTTGTGTCTAGAGGTGCCCCCTGCCCCGGTATATAAAGGAGAAAGGGGGAGGGGGCGGCCGGCCGGGAGGGGGCGTGCCAGGAGGAGTCCTACTCCCACCGGGAGTAGGACTCCCTCCTTTCCTTGTCCAAGTAGGAGAGGGGGAAGGAAGGGAGAGAGGGGACGGAGGAAAGGGGGGCGCCCCCCCTCCTTGCCTATTCGGACTAGGGGGGAGGGGGCGCGTGGCCTGCCCTGGCCACCCCTCCTCTTCTCCACTTTGGTCCCAAGAGGCCCATTAACCCCCCGGGGGTTCCGGTAACCCCCCGGTACTCCGGTATAAATCCGATAACCCCCGGAACCGTTCCGATGTCCGAATATAGTCGTCCAATATATCAATCTTCATGTCTCGACCATTTCAGGACTCCTCGTCATGTCCGTGATCATATTTGGGACTCCGAACTGTCTTCAGTACATCAAAATACATGAACTCATAATATAACTGTCATCTAACTTTAAGCGTGTGGACCCTACGGGTTCGAGAACTATGTAGACATGACCGAGACACGTCTCCGGTCAATAACCAATAGCGGAACCTGGATGCTCATATTGGCTCCTACATATTCTACGAAGAACTTTATCGGTCAAACCGCATAACAGCATAAGTTGTTCCCTTTGTCATCGGTATGTTACTGGCCAGAGATTCGATCGTCGGTATATCAATACCTAGTTCAATCTCGTTACCGGAAAGTCTCTTTACTCGTTATGTAATGCATCATTCCGTAACTAACACATTAGCTACATTGCTTACAAGGCTTATAGTGATGTGCATTACCGAGAGGGCCCAGAGATACCTCTCCGACAATCAGAGTGACAAAACCTAATCTCGAAATACGCCAACTCAACATGTACCTTTGGAGACACCTGTAGAGCTCCTTTATAATCACCCAGTTACGTTGTGACATTTGGTAGCACACAAAGTGTTCCTCCGGTAAACGGGAGTTGCATAATCTCATAGTTGTAGGAACATGTATAAGTCATGAAGAAAGCAATAGCAACATACTAAATGATCAAGTGATAAGCTAACGGAATGGGTCAAGTCAATCACATCATTCTCCTAATGATGTGATCCTGTTAATCAAATGACAACTCATGTCTATGGTCAGGAAACACAACCATCTTTTGATCAACAAGCTAGTCAAGTAGAGGCATACTAGTGACACTATGTTTGTCTATGTATTCACACATGTATTATGTTTTCGGTTAATACAATTCTAGCATGAATAATAAACATTTATCATGATATAAGGAAATAAATAATAACTTTACTATTGCCTCTAGGGCATATTTCCTTCAGCCTTGTATAAGGGGGGCTAGGTCTGCTCACCGGCCGCCCACGCAACATGCGGGAGTTCCCGGGGCGATGGCCCAAGACCCCTGGGGGCATAGGCTTAGTCTGGCATGCTGACCTCTCTATTAGGCCTACTTCGGGTTGTGGAGTATTGTTTGGCTGAGGTCGGGCATGACTCAGGAAAATGTGTACGGCCGGATTTAATTGAGCATGGTGGGTAAGTTGGTGCACCCCTGCAGGGAAGAAAACATCTATCGATAGCCTGTCCTACGGTGATTGACACTCAGAGTTGTATCCCGATCGATACAACTAGAACTGGATGCTGAGGCATGATTTGGATATGTTGCTTCGGGAGTCTAGAAAGGATCCCGGATCGTTGATACAACAACATAAATATGACTTATGTTATACTACTCTACTCCCTCATGTTGTTGCAAGATGGTGGTTTCCAGAAGATGCTAGTCTTCGATAGGACTAGCTTTTCCCCTTGTCTTCTGGCATTCTGCAGTTCAATCCATATATACAACCCATTTCAATTGACACTGATGCATAAGTAGTGTAGATCCTTGCTTGCGAGTACTTTGGATGAGTACTCACGGTTCCTTTCCTCCCTCTTTTCCCCCTTCTCCATTCTTCTTGGATGACGCAACCAGATGACGGAGTCCAGGAGCCAGATGCCACCTTCAACAACGATTACTACAAACCCGAGGGTGCCTAATACTACATGGAGGTCGCTGACGACCAGAAGTAGTTAGGAGGCTCCAAGGCAGGAGGCCTTGCCTTTTCGATCATGTTGCTTTTGTGCTAGCCTTCTTAAGGCAAACTTGTTTAACTTATGTCTATACTCAGATATTGTTGCTTCCGCTGACTTATTTATATTCAAGCTGATGTATTTGAGCCTTTGAGGCCCCTAGCTTGTAATATAAAGCTTGTATTATTTTAATTTGTGTCTAGATTTGTGTTGTGATATCTTCCCGTGAGTCCCTGATCTTGATCGTACACATTTGCGTGTATGATTTGTGTATGATTGAATCGAGGGCGTCACAGACTCTTTGTCAGATCAACAATTATGCATATGAGAACCACACAATATTTTCATCGTGGTCTTCTCCTTGGTATGACTCAATAAAAAGAAAAGAAATTCAGAGAAACACACTGAAATATTTTTGGAGTTTTTAGTTTTTCGTAAACAAGCAAATAAAAAGGGAAAAGCAAAAGCGAGAAAAACTATTTACATGGGAAAGCTCCCAACAAGTAAAAGAAGAACAAAGATATCTTTTTGGGTTTTCTTTTTAGTGCTACAACAATTTAAACTAGGAAGAAAAATCAAAAAGAAGCAAGAAGTATGTTTTTGGATTTTCTCAAAGTTTTGCAAACACACAAGAAGACAGTGAGAAAATAAATTTAACATGGATAATACAATGAAAAAGTGTGAACACCGACAACTAGTATGAAATGTGTGAACATGAATGTAATGTCGATGGAAATACGTACCACCCCAAGCTTAGGCTTTTGGCCTAACTAGGTAATCAGTCAGTAGCCTACGTAATGGTCGGAGTGGTAGCTAACGGAGGCTCTCGGTGCGGATGCCTCAACCTGCCGTGCGGCCACAACCGCTGAGTTATGGGCTTGGACCTCGCTCTCAAGAACAAAATATCTTCCCCTGTTGTGAACATTAATGAGAGAAGATGCAGGAAAATATGTGTCCACCACAGAGTCCTTATTAAACAACAATTTATAAGTGAAAATATGGGCTTCACCTCTAAGGATCTTATGACGTTGCGTAGCACCAAAGTTTAGGTACTGTGCGGCTAAAATAGGATCATAGGGCAAAGGTGAAACACCCAGCTCTCTTGCTAAGCGTGTGTCATAAATTCCACCAAAAAAATATCCACTACCAGTGTTGTGTTACAACCTGCGTGCAACAATCGCTCCAAGATTATAACTTTTGTCATCGGTGAGAGCGGTGCGTACGAGGCTCAAGTCTGGAGCACAAAGTGTACTGCAATCTTGTTTGCCTACAATACATTTTCCCTTAAATAATGTGAAGTACTGTATTGCGGGAAAATGAATGTTATTTATTCTACCTTGCGTTACTCCCCTAGTCTCACCATAGCAAAGACTAGTCAAGAATATCTCAAACTCAGACCTTAGCGGTTCATCGAGCGATTCCCAGAATGGGATTTTGGAGTAGTGAGCGAATCTCTCTAAAAATATTGTAAATGGATTTTCATACAAATTAAATGACACCCTAGACTCACGTGGACGGAATCTAAATCCTTTGACAAATGATTCAGTGAGAGTGAGCTATTGATTGCACTTATCTGAAATGTAGGGACCGAGATCAGCATTGTGAACGTATTCCTCAAATTCATCCTTAATGCCCACACTCACCATATAATCGTTGCATGTCCATAAGCATGTTTTGGTGGCGGCATCTCGTATGGAACTTTCACTCAGTTCAACATAAGACCGACGAGCGAAGCTGCTAGTAGAAGATGCCTCCGAGGATCTCCTCCTCGAAGTACTCCGTCCAAAGAAGTTCATAATATTCGCGTACAAAATTTTGAAATTTTGGGTCACAAAAATTTGTTAACAAAACTTCACAATATTGGTAGCAACTACTCATATGGATGTATAGAGACCATAGCAAGCACTCAAACTAATTAGAACTCTAAGAATTCCACATGCAAGCTCATCTACAGAAGCACCAAGAGTAGCCAATTATTCAAAATATAAACCACTAAAGCAAAAACTAATTGGACACATAGAAGAGTCAAATACCAAGCAACAATCCCCTGAAAAAGTTTCGAAAATGGAGCTTCGAGCAAAGAGATCGAAATCCGCGGGGTTGAGAGCAAGAACACGAATGAGAGAGAAATAGTGATTTTTTTCTGGAGGTAAGTGATGATGTGGGATGAAGAGATAAGTGAGGGGGCCCACGTGGGGACCACAACCCACCAGAGCGTGCCTAGGTGGGTTTTGCCCACCTGGTGCACCTCCCTCTGATATTATTGAAGGAAATATGCCCTAGAGGCAATAATAAAGTTATTATTTATTTCCTCATATGATGATAAATGTTTATTATTCATGCTAGAATTGTATTAACCGGAAACATGATACATGTGTGAATACATAGACAAACATATAGTCACTAGTATGCCTCTACTTGACTAGCTCATTAATCAAAGATGGTTATGTTTCCTAACCATAGACACGTGTTGTCATTTGATTAATGGGATCACATCATTAGGAGAATGATGTGATTGACATGACCCATTCCGTTAGCCTATCACTTGATCGTTTAGTATATTGCTATTGCTTTCTTCATGACTTATACATGTTCCTGTAACTATGAGAATTATGCAACTCCCATTTACCGGAGGAACACTTTGGGTACTAGCAAACGTCACAATGTAACTGGGTGATTATAAAGGAGTACTACAGGTGTCTCTGAAGGTACATGTTGAGTTGGCGTATTTCGAGATTAGGTTTTGTCACTCCGATTGTCGGAGAGGTATCTCTGGGCCCTCTCGGTAATGCACATCATTATAAGCCTTGCAAGCAATGTGACCAAATGAGTTGGTTACGGGATGATGCATTACGGAACGAGTAAAGAGACTTGCTGGTAACGAGATTGAACTAGGTATTGGATACCGACGATCAAATCTCGGGCAAGTAACATACCGATGACAAAGGGAACAACGTATGTTGTTATGCGGTTTGACCGATAAAGATCTTCGTAGAATATGTAGGAACCAATATGGGCATCCAGGTTCCGCTATTGGTTATTGACCGAGAATAGTTCTAGGTCATGTCTACATAGTTCTCGAACCCGTAGGGTCCGCACGCTTAACATTACGATGACAGTTTTATTATGAGTTTATAAGTTTTGATGTACGGAAGTTTGTTCGGAGTCCCGGATGTGATCACGGACGTAATGAGGAGTCTCGAAATGGTCGAGACATAAAGACTGATATATTGGAAGCCTATATTTGGACATCGGAATCGCTCCGGGTGAAATTGGCATTTTACCGGAGTACCGGGAGGTTACCGGAACCCCCCCGGGGGGTTATTGGGCCTACATGGGCCTCGAGGGAGAAGAGAGAAGGAGGCAGGAGGGGGCCGCGCGCCCCTCCCCTTCCTAGTCCGAATAGGACAAGGGAAGGGGGGCGGCGCCCCCCCTTTCCTTCCCCTCTTCCTCCTCTTTCCCCCCTTCTCCTATTCCAACTAGGAAAGAAGGGAGTTGTACTCCTGGTGGGAGTAGGACTCCCCCCTTGGCGCGCCCTCCTTGGCCGGCCGCCTCCTTCCCCTGGCTCCTTTATATACGGGGGCAGGGGGCACCCCATAGACACACAAGTTGATCTACGGATCGTTCCTTAGCCGTGTGCGGTGCCCCCCTCCACCATATTCCACCTCGCTCATATCGTCGCGGAGTTTAGGCGAAGCCCTACGCCGGTAGAGCATCATCATCGTCACCACGCCGTCGTGCTGACGGAACTCATCCCCGAAGCTTTGCTAGATTGGAGCCCGGGGATCGCCATCGAGCTGAACGTGTGCTGAACTCGGAGGTGCCGTACGTTCGGTACTTGGATCGGTCGGATCGTGAAGACGTACGACTACATCAACCGCGTTGTCATAACGCTTCCGCTTACGGTCTACGAGGGTACGTGGACAACACTCTCCCCTCTCGTTGCTATGCCATCACCATGATCTTGCATGTACGTAGGAATTTTTTTGAAATTACTACGTTCCCGAACAGTGGTATTAGAGCCTAGGTTTTATGCGTTGATGTTATATGCACGAGTAGAACACAAGTGAGTTGTGGGCGATACAAGTCATACTGCTTACCAGCATGTCATACTTTGGTTCGGCGGTATTATGAGATGAAGCGGCCCGGACCGACATTACGCGTACGCTTACGCGAGACTGGTTTCACCGTTACGAGCACTCGTGCTTAAAGGTGGCTGGCGGGTGTCTGTCTCTCTCACTTTAGCTGAATCGAGTGTGGCTACGACCGGTCCTTGCAAAGGTTAAAACAGCACCAACTTGACGAACTATCGTTGTGGTTTTTATGCGTAGGTAAGAACGGTTCTTGCTAAAGCCCGTAGCAGCCACGTAAAATTTGCAACAACAAAGTAGAGGACGTCTAACTTGTTTTTGCAGGGCATGTTGTGATGTGATATGGTCAAGACGTGATGCTATATTTTATTGTATGAGATGATCATGTTTTGTAACCGAAGTTATCGGCAACTGGCAGGAGCCATATGGTTGTCGCTTTATTGTATGAAATGCAAACGCCCTGTAATTGCTTTATTTTATCTCTAAGCGGTAGCGATAGTCGTAGAAGCAATAGATGGCGTAACGACAACGATGCAACGATGAAGATCAAGGTGTCGCGTCAGTGACGATGGTGATCACGACGGTGCTTAGAAGATGGAGATCACAAGCACAAGATGATGATGGCCATATCATATCACTTATATTGATTGCATGTGATGTTTATCCTTTATGCATCTTATCTTGCTTTGATTGATGGTAGCATTTTAAGATGATCTCTCACTAATAATCAAGAAGTGTTCTCCCTGAGTATGCACCGTCGCGAAAGTTCTTCGTGCTGAGACACCACGTGATGATCGGGTGTGATAGGCTCTACGTTCAAATACAACGGGTGCAAAACAGTTGCACACGCGGAATACTCAGGTCATACTTGACGAGCCTAGCATATACAGATATGGCCTCGGAACACGGAGACCGAAAGGTCGAACGTGAATCATATAGTAGATATGATCAACATAGTGATGTTCACCATTGAAACTACTCCATCTCACATGATGATCGGACATGGTTTAGTTGATTTGGATCACGTGATCACTTAGATGACTAGAGAGATGTCTGTCTAAGTGGGAGTTCTTAAGTAATATGATTAATTGAACTTAAATTTATCATGAACTTAGTACCTGATAGTATTTTGCTTGTCTATGTTTGTTTGTAGATAGATGGCTCGTGCTGTTGTTCCGTTGAATTTTAATGCGTTCCTTGAGAAAGCAAAGTTGAAAGATGATGGTAGCAATTACACGGACTGGGTCCGTAACCTGAGGATTATCCTCATTGCTGCACAGAAAAGTTACGTCCTGGAAGCACCGCTGGGTGCCAGGCCTGCTGCTGATGCAACTGACGACGTTAAGAACGTCTGGCAGAGCAAAGCTGATGACTACTCAATAGTTCAGTGTGCCATGCTTTACGGCTTAGAACCGGGTCTTCAACGACATTTTGAACGTCATGGTGCATATGAGATGTTCCAGGAGTTGAAGTTAATATTTCAAGCAAATGCCTGGATTGAGAGATATGAAGTCTCCAATAAGTTCTATAGCTGCAACATGGAGGAGAATAGTTCTGTCAGTGAACATATACTCAAAATGTCTGGGTATAATAATCACTTAATTCAACTGGGAGTTAATCTTCCTGATGATAGTGTCATTCACAGAATTCTTCAATCACTACCACCAAGCTACAAGAGCTTCGTGATGAACTATAATATGCAAGGGATGAACAAGACTATTCCCGAGCTCTTCGCGATGCTAAAAGCCGCGGAGGTAGAAATCAAGAAGGAGCATCAAGTGTTGATGGTTAACAGGACCACCAGTTTCAAGAAAAAGGGCAAAGGGAAGAAGAAGGGGAACTTCAAAAAGAACAGCAAGCAAGTTGCTGCTCAAGAGAAGAAACCCAAATCTGGACCTAAGCCTGAAACTAAGTGCTTCTACTGCAAGCAGATTGGACACTGGAAGCGGAACTGCCCCAAGTATTTGGCGGATAAGAAGGATGGCAAAGTGAACAAAGGTATATGTGATATACATGTTATTGATGTGTACCTTACTAATGCTCGCAGTAGCACCTGGGTATTTGATACTGGTTCTGTTGCTAATATTTGCAACTCGAAATAGGGACTACGAATTAAGCGAAGATTGGCTAAGGACGAGGTGACAATGCGCGTGGGAAATGGTTCCAAAGTCGATGTGATCGCGGTCGGCACGCTACCTCTACATCTACCATCGGGATTAGTTTTAGACCTAAATAATTGTTATTTGGTTCCAGCGTTGAGCATGAACATTATATCTGGATCTTGTTTGATGCGAGACGGTTATTCATTTAAATCAGAGAATAATGGTTGTTCTATTTATATGAGTAATATCTTTTATGGTCATGCACCCTTGAAAAGTGGTCTATTTCTATTGAATCTCGATAGTAGTGATACACATATTCATATTGTTAAAACCAAAAGATGCAGAGTTGATAACGATAGTGCAACTTATTTGTGGCACTGCCGTTTAGGTCATATCGGTGTAAAGCGCATGAAGAAACTCCATACTGATGGGCTTTTGGAATCACTTGATTATGAATCACTTGGTACTTGCGAACCGTGCCTCATGGGCAAGATGACTAAAACGCCGTTCTCCGGAACTATGGAACGAGCAACTGATTTGTTGGAAATCATACATACTGATGTTTGTGGTCCAATGAATGTTGAGGCTCGCGGCGGGTATCGTTATTTTCTCACCTTCACAGATGATTTGAGCAGATATGGGTATATCTACTTGATGAAACACAAGTCTGAAACATTTGAAAAGTTCAAAGAATTTCAGAGTGAAGTGGAAAATCATCGTAACAAGAAAATAAAATTTCTACAATCTGATCGTGGAGGAGAATATTTGAGTTACGAGTTTGGTCTACACTTGAAACAATGCGGAATAGTTTCGCAACTCACGCCACCCGGAACACCACAACGAAATGGTGTGTCCGAACGTCGTAATCGTACTTTACTAGATATAGTGCGGTCTATGATGTCTCTTACTGATTTACCGCTATCGTTTTGGGGTTATGCTTTAGAGACGGCCGCATTCACGTTAAATAGGGCACCATCAAAATCCGTTGAGACGACGCCTTATGAACTGTGGTTTGGCAAGAAACCAAAGTTGTCGTTTCTTAAAGTGTGGGGCTGCGATGCTTATGTGAAGAAACTTCAACCAGATAAGCTCGAACCCAAATCGGAGGAATGTGTCTTCATAGGATACCCAAAAGAGACTATTGGGTACATCTTCTATCACAGATCTGAGGGCAAGATTTTCGTTGCTAAAATCGGATCCTTTCGAGAGAAGGAGTTTCTCTCGAAAGAAGTGAGTGGGAGGAAAGTAGAACTTGATGAGATAACTGTATCTACTCCCTTATTGGAAAGTAGTTCACCACAAGAACCGGTTCCTGTGACAATTACACCAATTAGTGAGGAAGCTAATGATATTGATTATGAAACTTCAGATCAAGTTTCTACTGAACCTCGTAGGTCTACCAGAGTAAGATCCGCACCAGAGTGGTACGGTATTCCAATTCTGGAAGTCATGTTGCTTGACCATGATGAACCTACGAACTATGAGGAAGCGATGATGAGCCCAGATTCCGCAAAATGGCTAGAGGCCATGAAATCTGAGATGGGATCCATGTATGAAAACAAAGTATGGACTTTAGTTGACTTGCCCGATGATCGGCAAGCAATTGAGAATAAATGGATCTTTAAGAAGAAGACTGACGCAGATGGTAATGTAACTGTCTATAAAGCTCGACTTGTTGCGAAAGGTTTTCGACAAGTTCAAGGAGTTGACTACGATGAGACTTTCTCACCCGTAGCGATGCTTAAGTCTGTCCGAATCATGTTAGCTATTGCTGCATTTCATGATTATGAAATTTGGCAAATGGATGTCAAAACTGCATTCTTGAATGGATTTCTGGATGAAGAGTTGTATATGATGCAGCCAGAAGGTTTTGTTGATCCAAAAGGTGCTAACAAAGTGTGCAAGCTCCAGCGTTCCATTTATGGACTGGTGCAAGCATCTCGGAGTTGGAATAAACGCTTTGATAGTGTGATCAAAGCATATGGTTTTATACAGACTTTTGGAGAAGCCTGTATTTACAAGAAAGTGAGTGGGAGCTCTGTAGCATTTCTGATATTATATGTAGATGACATATTATTAATTGGAAATGATATAGAATTTCTGGATAGCATAAAAGGATACTTGAATAAAAGTTTTTCAATGAAAGACCTCGGTGAAGCTGCTTACATATTGGGCATCAAGATCTATAGAGATAGATCAAGACGCTTAATAGGACTTTCAAAAAGCACATACCTTGATAAAATTTTGAAAAAATTCAAAATGGATCAGGCAAAGAAAGGGTTCTTGCCCGTACTACAAGGTGTGAAGTTGAGTCAAACTCAATGCCCGACCACAGCAGAAGATAGAGAGAAAATGAAAGATGTTCCCTATGCATCAGCCATAGGCTCTATCATGTATGCAATGCTGTGTACCAGACCTGAACTTTGCTTAGCAATAAGCTTGGCAGGAAGGTACCAAAGTAATCCAGGAGTGGATCACTGGACAGCGGTCAAGAACATCCTGAAATACCTGAAAAGGACTAAGGATATGTTTCTCGTATATGGAGGTGACAAAGAGCTAGTCGTAAATGGTTATGTCGATGCAAGCTTTGACACTGATCCGGACGATTCTAAATCGCAAACCGGACACGTGTTTTTATTAAACGGTGGAGCTGTAAGTTGGTGCAGTTCTAAACAAAGCGTCGTGGCGGGATCTACATGTGAAGCGGAGTACATAGCTGCTTCGGAAGCAGCAAATGAAGGAGTCTGGATGAAGGAGTTCATTTCCGATCCAGGTGTTATACCTAGTGCATCGGGACCAATGAAAATCTTCTGTGACAATACTGGTGCAATTGCCTTGGCAAAGGAATCCAGATTTCACAAAAGGACCAAGCACATCAAGAGACGCTTCAATTCCATTCGGGACCAAGTCCAAGTGGGATACATAGAGATTTGCAAGATACATATGGATCTGAATGTTGCAGACCCGTTGACTAAGCCACTCTCACCAGCAAAACATGATCAGCACCAAGACTCCATGGGTGTTAGAATCATTACTATGTAATCTAGATTAAAACATGATCAGCACCAAGACTCCATGGGTGTTAGAATCATTACTATGTAATCTAGATTATTGACTCTAGTGCAAGTGGGAGACTGAAGGAAATATGCCCTAGAGGCAATAATAAAGTTATTATTTATTTCCTCATATGATGATAAATGTTTATTATTCATGCTAGAATTGTATTAACCGGAAACATGATACATGTGTGAATACATAGACAAACATATAGTCATTAGTATGCCTCTACTTGACTAGCTCATTAATCAAAGATGGTTATGTTTCCTAACCATAGACATGTGTTGTCATTTGATTAATGGGATCACATCATTAGGAGAATGATGTGATTGACATGACCCATTCTGTTAGCCTAGCACTTGATCGTTTAGTATATTGCTATTGCTTTCTTCATGACTTATACATGTTCCTGTAACTATGAGAATTATGCAACTCCCGTTTACCGGTGGAACACTTTGGGTACTACCAAACGTCACAACATAACTGGGTGATTATAAAGGAGTACTACAGGTGTCTCCGAAGGTACATGTTGAGTTGGCGTATTTCGAGATTAGGTTTTGTCACTCCGATTGTCGGAGAGGTATCTCTGGGCCCTCTCGGTAATGCACATCATTATAAGCCTTGCAAGCAATGTGACCAAATGAGTTGGTTACGGGATGATGCATTACGGAACGAGTAAAGAGACTTGCCGATAACGAGATTGAACTAGCTATTGGATACCGACGATCAAATCTCGGGCAAGTAACATACCGATGACAAAGGGAACAACGTATGTTGTTATGCGGTTTGACCGATAAAGATCTTCGTAGAATATGTAGGAACCAATGTGGGCATCCAGGTTCCGCTATTGGTTATTGACCGAGAACAGTTCTAGGTCATGTCTACATAGTTCTCGAACCCGTAGGGTCCGCACGCTTAACGTTACGATGACAGTTTTATTATGAGTTTATAAGTTTTGATGTACGGAAGTTTGTTCGGAGTCCCGGATGTGATCACGGACGTAACGAGGAGTCTCGAAATGGTCGAGACATAAAGATCGATATATTGGAAGCCTATATTTGGACATCAGAATCGTTCCGGGTGAAATCAGCATTTTACCGTTGTACCGGGAGGTTACCGGAACCCCTCGGGGGGTTATTGGGCCTACATGGGCCTCGAGGGAGAAGAGGGAAGGAGGCAGGAGGGGGCCGCACGCCCCTCCTCTTCCTAGTCCAAATAGGACAAGGGAAGGGGGGCGGCGCCCCCCTTTCCTTCCCCTCTTCCTCCTCTTTCCCCCCTTCTCCTATTCCAACTAGGAAAGAAGGGAGTTCTACTCCCGGTGGGAGAAGGACTCCCCCCTTGGCGCGCCCTCCTTGGCTGGCCGCCTCCTTCCCACTGGCTCCTTTATATACGGGGGCAGGGGGCACCCCATAGACACACAAGTTGATCTACGGATCGTTCCTTAGCCGTGTGTGGTGCCCCCCTCCACCATATTCCACCTCGGTCATATCGTCGTGGAGTTTAGGCGAAGCCCTGCGCCGGTAGAGCATCATCATCGTCACCACGCCGTCGTGCTGACGGAACTCATCCCCGAAGCTTTGCTGGATCGGAGCCCGAGGATCGTCATCGAGCTGAACGTGTGCTGAACTCGGAGGTGCCGTACGTTCGGTACTTGGATCGGTCGGATCGTGAAGACGTACGACTACATCAATCGCGTTGTCATAACGCTTCCGCTTACGGTCTACGAGGGTACATGGACAACACTCTCCCCTCTCGTTGCTATGCCATCACCATGATCTTCCGTGTACGTAGGAAATTTTTTGAAATTACTACGTTCCCCAACAATTATTTGCACCATAAATTCTAAAATATTCAGAAAAAATCATATTAAAAATTTAAAGCATTATGAGAACTTTTATTTCTGGGTCATTTTTTATTGCACGAAAAACTCAGAAAATACACAAAACATGGCATTATATTTTATTTAACTAATGAAAATAGAAAGCAAAAGGTAGTGTCGGGGGAAACGACATCTATGGGATAACTGGAATCCCTTCTACGGTTGCGGGGAGCGGGGATCATGAGAAGAGTGGGACTAGTAGACAACACAAAGGGGTTTACCCAGGTTCGGGCCGAAAAGATGCGTAAAACCCTAAGATCCTGCTTTGGTGGATGTATTTAGTGTTCTTGAGGTCTTGAACTAGCTCTAGGTGCTGTGAGGTTCCAAAGAGCCGAATCCTTCTCCCGTGTGCCATGGGCCTGCTTTTTTAGGCGAAAGGGGCTGCCATAGTGGCACACAGGAGGTGGAAAGTGCTACAGCGTCGCGAGCTTATTGATGGTATTACGGGACAAAGCGCATTTAATGCGAGGCTTAGGTGTCCCTTCACTTTATCGGGGACGGGAGCGAGGCCCGTCCCGTCCGTCGCCGCTCATCCTTGCTTCGACACGCGCCCTGTCCAGCGGCGCATGCGGTGCCATGTAGGCAGGCAGGCAGCTAAGGTGGCGCGGTGGTGGAGCCTCCAGGAAGGGCTACATGTTGCCACGCAGGTGCCTGCCCAGCTGGTTAGGTCGGCAGCTGCATGCGAATGGCGGCGCAGACTTGGTTGGCGCGGGCCTAGCAGTGGCCCTGCTGGCGCGCTTGGCGAGGGCTTTGCCGGGTGGCCCGGCAAGGGTCTTGCCGTGGCGTGCAGGCGTCCCCGGCAAGGATCTTGCCAGGGGTCTTGTGGGTTTCTTCGGCGAGGATGGTTGCCTTCCTATCCTTATCCGATCTTGACTATTCTTTGTCTTCACAAAGATCTGCATGCCACCACGGAGGTGCCTCCTGAGCCTTGTCCCAACGCGTTTGTTTAGCGTTGGTGGGCTCAAAGGTGGCTCGCTCGGCTGGGTGGGGTGAGCTGCCCTAGCAAGGGTCTTGCCTGGGCCGCTCAGGCTGCCCCGGCAAGGGTCCTTGCCGGGGAAACCTGCTTTGTCCATCTGATCTTTGTGGCCTTGGTCCTTGTCGTTGCTTTGCTTGTCTTGTGGCTTTGGCTTATCTCCGGCTTCCCTTTCCTGCACTGTTATGCGTGGCCATGGCGGGAGGCTCTGACTGCCCGTGCACAATTAAAGGGGTCAAAAGCAGAGCCCCTACTTTTGTACACCGACAGGAGCCCGCGGGCCTGGTCCACACATAAGCGCAACACGTTGTTGGGCCAGGCCCAGAACGGTGCTCGGGCAGTTGGGGCAGATTTTTACCGCGGCCATTGCTCCGTCTGCTGCGCTTCCCCACGACCCGTGTTGAACGCGCGACATGGGGGTCATGCGCGCGCGCATGATGGAAGCATGCTGGCGTCACCTTGTGGTGGACAGTAAAGAGGCAGCTTGCGTGTCTCTTTGAGACCGCGGGGCTGCCTCCCATTTACTGTCTTCGCTTGGGAAACGTCGCTCCACGCGTCCCACTGTGCCCGCCCTTTGCACCATGTTCGCTGCATGCATAATGCAGAGCGAATGACAGGCGCGCGGGACGTGGAAAGTCGTGCGCGCACGGGTCGATTCCCACGCGCCTTCAATGGAGCGGGGAGGGAGGTCGACGGCCCCGCTTGCTGTCACTTCAAGGAGCTAGATTGGCCGAGAGGGGGCGGTCGAGCCTCGCCCCCGCCCCTTTATAAAGAGGGGAGCGGGAGGAACGGTGCCTCCCAACCCTTCGTCATCTGCCTCTCCCCATTCCTGCTTCCTCCTTTCTTCTGCAATGGCGAGGGGGCGCGGCGATGCTTCATCGGTGGCGGCGAGGGTTTCGGCCGGACAGCGCATCGCTCCTCCCCAAGAGCTCATAGTGGCGGAACCGGCCACTAGAGGAAGGGGGAGGGGGCGAGGTCGAGGCCGTCGTGGTGCTCCAGGGAGAGGAGGACAGGGCAGATCAGCCTCGCCTCTACCAGCAGCCCCTCCTCCGACGGAGGGTCACGCCGGGAACAACCCCTGCGAATTCTTCGTCAGGCAGCGCCAGCCACCGCGCCGTCGCCTTCGCCTCCTGACTCCATTTGCACGGGAGACAGAGCTGGATCCACCACAGGCGTTGCGGTTGCATATGAGGGGTTGCGGGAACAGCGGCACATGGGCCGACGTCGAGTTCCCCGCCCCTCACGTCATGTATCTCCATCGAGGGTGGAAGACCTTCGCTCGCCTCCACAGCTTGACGGATGGGCTCACTCTCCATTTCAAACTAATGGAGGGTGGCCTCCTCTCTGTCAAGATCTTCGGGCACTTCGGGACTCGCGTAAGGTCCTGCGTCGAGAGCTCTTCTGACGATGAAGACTCCTCCTCAAGCGAGAGTGGCTAGGAAGACAACGGCAGCGACGACGAGGCTAGCGGGCGGCAGGATGATGGGTGCGACTAGGCGTCGGGCGCCGCTCTGAGCGGCACCAGCGACCCCATCGTCCGTGTCGCCGGCTCCTTGAACTTCTCGGGGTCGTCTCCTTGGGCGGCTGGCGTTCGGAGGCTGCGAAAGAGGAAGAGGGCGGGCGGCAAGGCCGTCAAGTCGGAGTACGCGGGCACCGACGCCTTCGTCGCGTATTGACGTCATGACGCCTCGTCTTCGAGCTCTGCCTCCGGCGACGCCATCACCATCAAGCCCTTGGACAGGCACCGAGATGTTCCCTTGGTGTCTTCTGCCACTCGTAGCTCGCCTAGGCGCCCCTTTATGCCCTTCTTCTTTCTCGTTCCATTTCCTAAGGAGAGGGACAAGGAAGGGGTTACGGGCACCTTGTATCTTTTTAGTCTTGTATGCCTTCGGGGGTTTGTTAACTTTAGAACTTGTAATCCCCTTGTTCATGTTTTTCATTTCGTATGAACTGTACCTGTATGGGATGTTTTTTAATGAAAAAGGGATGTTTGCCGGGTTTTTCGTTCGCAGGTGGAACCCATAACAAGGAGAGAATCCTCGTTACCCTTAAGATAAATGTTTTTTCGCCCGGCAACAGGCCTTGCCGTCCCCCCACTTCGCTTGACCTTTCTCACGCCCTTGGCGGAGGCAGGGATGAGGTGGGTTTAGGCTCCTTGTTTTATTTCCTTGCTGCCGCGGCTACGACCAAACTCGGTCCTAGGAGACGAGTCCTAGGGTTCGGAATGAGGGGAGCATAGTAGCCTAAGGATAAAACGAGGTTTCACATACGTCAGTCCATAATGAAACGCATGATAGGGGATAGAGAACTTATCTGGATCCGCAGCCCCCGGCAACCTTGTCTTGCCGCGGATGGATCTTTGCTCTTGTAGCCCCGGGCAACTTTGGCTTGCCGGGGCTCGGATGTTGGTCCGTCCCTTTTCTCCGAAATAGCTCGGCGATGATATTTATGTGTCCTGCGAACCAAAGAAGACAGAGAAGAACAAATAGACGCGCACTTGACCTCTAAGCTAGGGGTTAGCCGCCGCTAAGCACTATCAACCCTAACCAAGGAAGAGACTCGACCTAGCATAGATGCTATGACTAAGGGCGCCAGCGCTTCGTTTATTTATGCTCAGGGTCTGCGCCTGGCTTTGTACAAAGGGTTACATGCCTTGCCGGCAAGGCTTGTACAAAAGGGTGGCTTGCCAGGAGGCCCGGCGGCCGCGCCTTATGGGTAAAACTTGCGGAGATGCTCGATGTTCTAGGAGTTGCTCACCAGAATGGCATCTTCGGTCTCCAGCCGGACTGCGCCAGGCCTGGTGACTCGTGTTACCCGATAAGGGCCTTCCCACTTTAGCGTCAACTTGTTGGCATTCTTGGCCGAGTGAACATGCCGAAGAACAAGGTCGCCTTCCTCAAAGCTCCGGGCACGGACCTTGCGGCTATTATAGCGACGCAAGGCTTGCTGGTAGCGTGCTGCTCTCGCAGCCGCCCGGAGACGATCTTCCTCAAGGAGCATCGCATCATCTTGACGCAATCGCTCTTGCTCAAGCTCATCATAAGCGAGCACTTGAGGTGACCCCTATATGAGTTACGTGGGCAGAACTGCTTCTGCCCCGTAAACCAGGACAAAGGGTGTCTGGCCAGTGGCTCGATTTGGCGTCGTTCTGATCGACCAAAGAACCGCTGACAACTCATCAATCCAACGCGTTCCGCTCTTGTGCAGCCTGTCAAAAGTCTTCGTTCTTAAGCCTCGCAGGACTTCAGCATTTGCTCTCTTCGCTTGGACGTTGCTCCGTGGGTGTGTCACGGAAGCAAAACAAACCCTTCTGCGTGATCTTAAATGTATTGCATGAATGCATGGCTTGTGAACTGTGTGCCATTGTCGGTGATGATCCTTTTGGGTACCCCGAAACGGCACACTAGTCCCTGGAAGAACTTGATGGCTGACTGGGCTGTCACCTTCCTCACTACTTCCACCTCTGGCCACTTTGTGAACTTGTCGATTGCGATGTACAAGTACTCAAATCCCCCGACAGCACGGGGGAAAGGGCCCAATATGTCGAGCCCCCAGACCGAGAAGGGCCAGGAGAGAGGGATAGTTTGAAGGGCTTGGGTTGTTTTCGGAGCTTCTTTGAATGGAACTGGCATGCTTCACACTTGGTTACTGGTGCCGTCGCATCCTGGAGGGCGGTGGGCCAGAAGATACCTTGCCGGAAAGCCTTGCCAGCAAGGGCTCTCGACCCTATTTGGGAGCCACATATACCTCCATGTATCTCTGCCAACAGCTTTAGTCCTTCCTCCCGGGAGATGCACATCAATTTCACCCCATTCGGTCTTCTTCTGTACAATACGTTATCAACAAATTGGTACAGAGCAGACCGGCAGGCTACTCTTTCTGCCTCTTCCTGCTCCTCAGGAAGTTCTCCTTTTTGAAGGAATCGGACGGTGTGTTGCGCCCATGCCGGAGCCTGTGGCTCGACGACAAGGACCAAAGGCATCAATTCTGCCACGGGAGCGGCCCCCTCCACGGCCATGACCTAAGGTCCTGCCGGAGTCGGTTGCCCCGTGGTAGGATCGGCATCCACGGGAATATCTTCGCCAGCGGCTCCGGGGAGATCGATGGGGCCTAGCTTCCTCCGCTTGTTCTGCCCGGTCGACAGCTCAACGGATGGTTGGGTTAACTAAAGCACAAAAGTACCTGGTTCCACAGGTAGCTTGAGGGCAGCGCGCTTTGACAGGTAGTCAGCGATGTCGTTCTCCGCCCGAGGGACATGCTCCGCTTGTATACCGTCAAAGCGCTCCTCCAGTTTCCTCACCTCATCTACGTAAGCTTCCATGAACGGGCTTTGATAATCTTTGTTGATTTGCCTGATGACGAGCTGTGAGTCGCCCCTGACGATGAGCTTTTTAACTCCGAGGTCTGCCGCGATCCTGAGACCGGCAAGCAAACCCTCGTACTCGGCGGTGTTGTTGGTTGACATCTCCCGGGGGAAGTGCATCTGGATGACATACTTGAGGTGCTCTCCGGTGGGCGCGACAAGGAGCACACCAGCCCCGGAGCCTTGCAGCGAGAAGGCACCATCAAAGTACATGATCCAGTTGTGGCTCGTTTCCTTGCCGGGGAGAGTGGTCTCCTGTACCTCTTCGTAGGGCGTCGAGGTCCATTCAGCAACAAATTCCACCAAGACTCTACTCTGAATCCTCGAGGTACTTTCAAACTTCAAACCAAAACCTGACAGCTCCAGGGCCCATTCCACGACCCTCCCCGTTGCATTTGGGTTCTGCAGTATCTGTTGCAATGGAAGGCGGGTGACCACCGTGATCTCGTGCGCTTGAAAATAATGGCGCAGCTTCCTTGAAGCCATAAGGAGGCCGAAGAGCAGCTTTTGCACAATCGAGTACCTCGACCTAGCCCCCTGTAAGAGGGAGCTAATGAAGTAAAATGGGTGATGTACCATTTTCTTCTTCTGCGCCTCTTCACCCGGTCGCGTGGGTCCTGTCACGCTGGCGCCAGTCTTGCCGGGACCGAGCCTTGCCGGGGACTCAGTCTTGTCGAGACTGAGCCCTGCCGGGGAGGGTTCCGGCCTGCCAACTGTTGACTCTGCCGCTGCTGCTATCTCCTCATCGACCTCTCTCTGCGCCACTAGTGTGGCGCTAACCACCTGATTCGTTGCCGCTAGATAAAGCAGCAACGGTTCTTGTGGTTTGGGCGCAACCAGCACTGGGGTAGAGGAGAGGTATTTCTTCAAATCTTGCAGCACTGCCTTGGCCTCTGGGGTCCACTCCACTGGCCCATCCTTCTTCAAGATCTTGAAGAAAGGAAGGGCACGCTCCACGGACTTGGAGATGAATCGGCTCATGGCGGCAACGCAACCAGTGAGCCGACACACGTCCTTGATCCGTTTGGGTGCCTCAATCTGCTCGATGGCCTTGATCTTATCTGGGTTTGCTTCAATCCCGCGCTGGGACACAAAGAACCCGAGAAGCTTGCCAGACGAGACGCCGAAGACACACTTCTTAGGGTTCAATTTGAGGTTGATCTTGCACAGATTTGCAAATGTTTCCTCCAGATCTTGCACAAGGGTCGCTTTGTCCTTGGTTTTGACCACTATGTCATCCATATAAGCTTCCATATTTCTATGTAGCTGGGGCTCAAAACCAATTTGGACTGCTCTTGCAAAGGTTGAGCCAGCACTCTTCAACCCGAAAGGCCTCCGTAAAAAGCAGTACGTACCACATGGGGTGATGAATGTTGTCTTCTCCTTGTCCTATTTCGTCATGAAGATCTGGTGGTATCCCGAGTAGGCGTCGAGGAATGATAAAAGGTCACACCCGGCCATGGAGTCAACAATCTGGTCATGCGCGGTAATGGGAAGGGATCCTTTGGACAAGCCTTATTAATGATTGTGTAATCAATACACACCCTCCACTTCCCATTTGCCTTGTGCACTACTACTGGATTGGCCAACCACGTTGGATGGAGTACCCACCTCACCAAGCCTGCCGCCTCTAGCTTTCTGATTTCCTCTGTCATGAACTCCTGCCTCTCCAGAGCTTGCTTCCTGACCTTCTGCTTAATGGGTCGCGCATGAGGACGGATAGAAAGGTGGTGCCCAATTACCTTCCTGGGAATGCCGTGGATGTCGGAGGCTTGCTATGCAAACACATCGACATTCGCCCGCAGGAAGGTGACGAGCTTGCTTTCCTATTTGCCGCCGAGGGTGGAGCTTATGGTAAAAGCTCCCCCCATGTCGTCCTGCTTGACGGGCACCTTCTTTGTCTCTGGTGGTGTAGCTTTGGACTTCTTGCTCTTGCCGGCGGAGCTCTCTGGCACGTTCTCAACGGAAGCGCAACACCCCGAAGAGGTGCGCTTACCGGAGTGGGTGTGAGGGGTCTTGCCGGTCTTCTTCCCCCCCGGGCTCCGTCGGTAGGAGCAGGTGCCTTAGCGACAGCTGCTGCAACTGCTTCTTGGTAGACTTGATCGGCGCAGATCAACGCATCTTTCTTGTCGGAGGGGACGGTGATGATGTTCATCGGCCCGGGCATCTTCAGCATGTTGTAGGCATAGTGTGAAGCCACCATGAACTTGGCTAGTGCCGGCGGCCGAGGATCCCGTTGTAAGGGAAGGGGATCTTGGCTACATCAAAAACAATCCTCTCCGTCCTGTGGTTCATCTCGCCTCCGAATGTCACGGGTAGTGTGATATTTCCTTTTGGCTGGCTCCTCCCCGGGTTAACCCCTTGGAACGTGCCCGTCTCCTCGAGGTCTCCATCAGGGATCTACAGCCTTCTGACCACAACAGGTGAGATCAAGTTCAGGCCGGCCCCGCCCTCAACCAACATCTTTGTCACCTTGAGGTTGTGGATTGTTGGCGAAACCAACAATTGCAAGCACCCGACCGCAGTAGCGCGGTTAGGGTGGTCCTCGGTGTCGAAGATGATGGGCGTGCTGGACCATTTCAGCGGCTTCCGTGCGTCAAACAATGGCTCCACTGCTGTGACCTCACGCGCCCACTACTTGAGTTGGCGGTGGGATGTATGCAGCAAGGCGCCACCATCGACGCACATGGCCTCTGTGCCTTTCTGAAACTCGTGGTCGCCGGACTCATCGTCCTCGTCATGATCATCGTCTTCCTGCTTCTTGTCACGGCCCCGGGTGGGTCTCTCTTGCTGATTATCCTTGCCGCGGCGGCCTCCTTGGCCACCATGTTTCTTGCCGGATCCCTCGGCACCATATGGGCCCTTCTCCTTGTCCCGCCGCTCATACTCGGCTTTCTGCTTCTTGGCGAGCAGCTCTACCTGCCGGCAGTTCTGGAGATCATGGCCCTTGGTGCGGTGGATCTTGCAATACTTCTTGTCAGAGCCTTCTGGCTTGTCGACAGTAGCAAAGGCCCAGCAAGCGTCGCACCCAGCAACCTCCTTGCCGGGGTCGCTTGCCTTGGTCTTCTTGGTGGCGCCGGTGTCGTCGGATCCCTCGACGGCAAGCACGGCCTTGCCCTTGCGCTTCCTGTTACGGCGACAGCCCTTCTTCACTAGGGTGGCGGTGTCGCCAGTGGAGTCGGTTTCCTCACTGGCATCTTCGTCGGGGTACTTCCTTCCCTCTTCAGCACGAGCGCATCGATCGGCCCGAACATAGAGCTCGGCCACATCCTTAACCTTGTTCATCGCCAGCTCTTCACGCATCTTGCAATTGCACATGTTCTGATGGAACGCACTGATCACGACGGCGGGATGAACATCGGGGATGTTGTATTGCACCCGGCTGAACCTTTGGATGTAGTTGCGCAAGTTTTCTCCTTCCTTCTGGGGGATGATGTGTAAATCACTCGCCTGGCCATGAGCTTGGTGACCTCCGATAAAGGCACCAACAAACTCATGGCACAGATCCGCCCAAGAAGAGATGGAATCCATTGGCAAGTGCATCAACCATGACATAACATTAGGCTTGAGTGCCACGGGAAGTAGTTGGCAAGAACCTTATCATCGCGGGCCCCAGTAGCTTGCATCGCGATGGTGTAAATGCTGAGGAACTCTGACGGGTGAGTCTTGCCGTTGTACTTCTCACCAACGTCGGGCTTGAAAGT
The DNA here is from genome assembly GCF_018294505.1 of Triticum aestivum. Classification (NCBI taxonomy): domain Eukaryota; kingdom Viridiplantae; phylum Streptophyta; class Magnoliopsida; order Poales; family Poaceae; genus Triticum; species Triticum aestivum. Next base: position 364,128,781 of record NC_057801.1, on the reverse strand, counting down.
ACGGTGGGAGGGCCACTGGAACTGCAGCAGCTCAAGGGTGAAAGCCGGACAACCCACCTCGTAAGGTAGGCCACTGTAGCCTCCCGGCGCTGGGAGGTCCATAGCGGGCCTTGCCCGCCTGTCCGACTAGTGGCGCGCGTCATGTTGGCGCTCGATCGTAGTTCGGGCGTCCTCATGAGCCCGCTCCCGAAGGACTTGACGCTGATCACGGTTGGTTCGCGGGTCGGACGACGCGATGGAGATATCATCACGAGCGTCATCACGACGGACGGACGCCCGGGGTGGTTGGGATGAAGGAGGATAGTACAACGTGGCCGCATCGCCTCCGGCACGGCCCACGCTGGGATGCGGTGGCCCGGCGGAGCGACGACCTACGTGTCCCGCCGCCGCAGCTCATCGTTGTTGGCAAAGCCGATGAGGCTCCGGACGGTGGACCTCCATTCGTCGAGCTTCTCCGTGGCGGGAGGAAAGTCGAGGAGCGGCTGCGCGCGTGCTAGGGCCTCCGCTGGCGTGGGCGGTGGTGAAAGCTGGGTGGACCGCGATGCGCCTCGACTTCTAACCACGTTAGAAGGAGCTGCGTCACGGCCCCGCGGCCGTTCGCCACCTCCATCAGCACGTCGGCGTTCATGCTGGCCCTCATCATCATGTGATGGGCACACGGGACTCTTCCCAGGGCGGCGCGCAGGGTCATCGGCAGCGTGACGCTGCTCATCACACACAACCTGGGAAGAGCACGTCGTGGGTGCTGGTGCTGGCATCTTGGAGGCCGCCGTGCCGCCTCCTGGTGGGATGGCGGCGCCCCTGGAGGGCCCTGCACCGCCTGCGGGGGCCCCGACTCCGTCTCTGGAGCCCGCGACTGGTGGCTCGCCGCCTGGCGCGCGAACGATGCCACTCGCCAGGCCTGAACCACCAGGGTGATGCAGGTGTTCGCGGGCCACGCCACGGATTCTCTCTGCGACTGGTCCGCTGCCGGTCCGCACCGGTACCAGTCCGGTCCCGGACGAACCGATCGCCGTGGTCGTTTTCTTCTTAGGAGCCATGGTGATGAAGAACATCTAGGTCAACTGCTAGATCAGATTCTCACAATTGCGCCCCCTACCTGGCGCGCCAAAGATGTCGGTGGGAAACGACACCTATGGGATCACTGGAATCCCTTCTATGGTTGCGGGGCGCGGGGATCGTGAGAAGAGCGGGACTAGTAGACAACACAAAGGGATTTACCTAGGTTCGGGCCGCAAAGATGCGTAAAACCCTACGATCCTGCTTTGGTGGATGTATTTAGTGTTCTTGAGCTCTTGAACTAGCTCTAGGTGCTATGAGGTTCCAAAGAGCCGAATCCTTCTCCCGTGTGCCATGGGCCTGCTTTTATAGGCGAAAGGGGCTGCCACAATGACACACAGGAGGTGGAAAGTGCTACAGCGTCGCGAGCTTATCGCTGGTATTACAGGAAAAGCGCATTTAATGCGAGGCTTAGGTGTCCCTTCACTTTATCGGGGACGGGAGCGAGGCCCATCTCGTCCATCGCCGCTCATCCTTGCTTCGACACGCGTCCTGGCCAGCGATGCATGCGGTGCCATGTAGGCAGGCAGGCAGCTGAGGTGGCGCGGTGGTGGAGCCTCTAGGAAGGGCTGCATGTTGCCACGCAGGTGCCTGCGCAGCTAGTTGGGTCGGCAGCTGCATGCGAATGGCGGCGGATACTTGGCTGGCGCGGGTCTGGCAGTGGCCCTACTGGCGCGCTTGGCGAGGGCCTTGCCGGTTGGCCCGGCAAGGGTCTTCCGGGTGGCCTGGCAAGGGTCTTGCCATGGCGCGCAGGCGTCCCCGGCAAGGATCTTGCCGGGGGTCTTGTGGGTTTCTTCGGTGAGGATGGTTGCCTTCCTATCCTTATCCGATCTTGACTATTCTTTGTCTTCACAAAGATCTGCATGCCACCACGGAGGTGCCTCCCGAGCCCTGTCCCAACGCGTTTGTTTAGCGTTGGTGGGCTCAAAGGTGGCTCGCTTGGCTGGTGGGGGCGAGCTGCCCTGGCAAGGGTCTTGCTGGGGCCGCTGAGGCTGCCCCAGCAAGGGTCCTTGCCAGGGAAACCTTCTTTGTCCATCTGATCTTTGTGACATTGGTCCTTGTCGTTGCTTTGTTTGTCTTGTGGCTTCGGCTTCTCTCTGGCTTCCCTTTCCTGCCTTGTTATGCGTGGCTGTGGCGGGAGGCTCTGACTGCCCGTGCACAAGTAAAGGGGTCAAAAGCAGAGCCCCTACTTTTGTACACCGACAGGTAGGGACATAAGGTAGTGCTCACTAAATTCATCAACTTCATACCTATCAAAAATGATCCATTAATAAGGTTGATCAAGTCTTATTAACAACCACTTTCGATTAGCATGAAGCCGAAGAACTTTCGTAAATCACTAAGTTTCCTCAATGAGGTTATGAATGTCCCCGACAATAAGCACTCATATTTCTTTTTAACAGTAGGTAGAGGTAGTTCAAAACCTCCAATAGTGATTGTCGGAGATTTTTCAATAACATTAATACCAGTCACATGGAATTGTTTATTTGGAAAGTGCACCGTATGCCCATTACCATTGATATGAAAAGTGATCTTGCTTTTATTGCAATCAACAACATCTGCTCCACTATTCAAGAAGGGTCTACCAAGGATAATCGACATGTTGTCGTCCTCGGGCATCTCAAGTATAACAAAGTCAGTTAAGATAGTAACATTAGCAACAACAATGGGCACATCCTCACAAATACCGATATGTATGGCAGTTGATTTGTCAGCCATTTGCAGATATTTCAGTGGGTGTGAGTTTATTCAAATCAAGTATTTTATATAAATAGAAAGCCATAACACTAACACCAACTCCCAAATCACATAAAGCAGTTTTCACATAATTTCTTTCAACGGACCAAGGTATAGTTGGTATTCCCAGATCTCCAAGTTTTTTAGGTACTCCATCTTTAAAAGTATAATTAGCAAGCATGGTAGAGGTTTTAGCTTCCAATATTTTTCTCTTATTGGTGATAATGTCTTTCATGTACTTTGTGTAAGGAGGCATTTTTAACATATCAGTCAAGCGAGTACGCAAAAAGACTGGCCTCAACATTTCAGCAAAGTGTTCAAATTCTTTATCATCTTTCTTTTTAGTTGACTAGGGTGGGAAAGGCATAGGTGTTTGAACCCATGGTTCTCTTTCCTTCCTGTGTTTTCTAGCAACAAAGTCTCTTTTATCATATCTTTTATTCTTTGGTTGTGGGTTATCAAGCTCAATAGCTGGTTCTATCTCCACATCATTGTCTGGTTCTTTATTATTTGTTTGAGTTTATTCATGAACCTCATCATTATCGTTTTCATTATCAGAAGGGGAGTGTTCACTACCAGATTGAGTTTTAGCATCAGAGATAGAAAGTTCATTATCATTATCAGGAGGTTTTTCTACTTCAGGTTCACTAGAGGCATGCAAAGTCCTATCATTTTCTTCTTCTTTTTCTTTTTAGAAGAACTAGGTGCATCAGTGTTAACTCTTTGGGAGTCTTGTTCAATTCTCGTTGGGTGTCCCTCATGATAAAGTGGTTCATTTCATCAAAGTCACTTATATTATTGTTCATTTCATTGAGCAACTCTCTTTGAGATTTAGCTACTTGTTCTAATTGAGACTGAACCATAGAGGCATGCTTTTCTTACATCTCTAACATCATTTGAGATTCTAAATAGCAAGTCACTTAAGCGAGCAATCATATCAGAGTTCTATTTCAATTGTTTCATAACATTTGCATTGAAGTGATCTTGCTTTCTAATGTAATTATCAAACTCACCAAGGCATTGACTAGGATGTTTATTATGAGGATTATCACTATCATTGAATTTCATTAGAGAATTTACCTCTACCACATTAGTTGGTGGTGGTGTATCAAGCCCATGTATTTCTTCAATAGGTGGTAAATTTTTGATATCCTCGGCGTTAATACCTTTTTCCTTCATAGATTTATTTGCCTCTTGCATATCCTCAACACTGAGATATAAAATACCCCTCTTCTTCAGAGTGGGTTTAGGCGGTGTTTCAGCAGGAGTCTAATCATCATAGTTTTTCAATATGTTATTCAATAATTCTTCAGCTTGCTCAATAGTTTGTTCCCTGAAAACACAACCAGCACAACTATCTAGGAAATCCCTAGAAGCATCGAGTCCATTATAGAAGATATCAAGTACTTAATTTTTCTTAAGAGGATGATCAGGCAAAGCATTAAGCAATTGGAGAAGTCTCCCCCAAGCTTGTGGGAGACTCTCTTCTTCAATTTGCACAAATTTCAAAATTTCCTGCAAGGCAGCTTGTTTCTTATGAGCAGGGAAATATTTTTCAGAGAAGTAATAAATCATATCATGGGGACTACACACACAACCAGGAGCAAGAGTATTGTACCAAGCTTTAGCATCACCCTTTAATGAGAATGGAAATAATTTGAGGATATAGTAATAGCGGATCTTTTCATCATGAGCAAAAAGGGTGGCTATGTCATTCAACTTAGTAAGATGTGTCACAACAGTTTTAGTTTCATAACCATGGAAAGGATCAGATTCAACCAAAGTAATTTACTCTGGGTCGACAGAGAATTCATAATCCTTATCATCAATAAAGATAGGTGAAGTAGCAAACTTAGGATCGCATTTCATTCTAGCACTCAAAGATCTTTCTTTATACTTGCATAATAATTTTTCTAGATCCTCTCTATCTTACAAGCAAGAATATCTCTAGTTGCCTCCTCACCTATAACATCACCTTCCGGTACCTTTGGAAATTCATATCTAGGAGGGCTAGTTCTAATAGGTGTTTCAAGAATTTCAGTTTCAAGCTCATCATCAGTTTCAACAATATCATGTTGTCTTACTCTAGCAATTTGTTCATCAAGAAATTCACCTAGTGGCACATTATCATCAAGCAAGGTACTAGCATCTTGATGAGTAGCATTCATAGCATAAGTAGCATCATCAATAACTTGCGACATACAAGAATTAATTACATTTTGTGGTGTTGCACGTTTACTTATTACAGAAGTTGAATCTAAAGCGGAGCTGGATGGCATCTCCTTACCTCCCCTCGTCTTAGAGGGAAAAGTCACTCAACAAATATAGCTATGCTCCTCAGAATGGCGCCAGAAAAAGGTTTTGATAACCCACAAGTATAGGGGGTCGCAACAGTTTTCGAGGGTATAGTATTCAACCCAAATTTACCGATTGGACACAACGGGAGCCAAATAATATTTGCAAGTATTAGAAGCTGAGTTGTCAATTCAACCACACCTGGAGATTAATTATCTGCAGCAAAGTGATCAGTAGCAAAGTAGTATAATAATTTTGATAGTAGTAGCAACAACAATAGTAATGGTAACAGTGATAGCAATAGTTTTGTAGAAGTAACGATAGTAACAACAGTAGTAGTAACTTTGCAAGATTAATATGTAGGAAAATCGTAGGCATTGGATCGGCGATTCGTAGGATGATATTCATTAAGAGGCAGTCATAACCTAGGGCGATACGACACTTGCTCCAGTTCATAAATATAATGTGTGCATCTATTCCGTAAATAGTCATACGTGCTTATGGAAAGAACTTGCATGTCATCTTTTGTCCTACCCTCCCATGGCAGTGGGGTCCTATTGTAAACTAAGGGATATTAAGGCCTCGTTTTAATAGAGAACTGGAACAAAGCATTAATGCATGATGAATACATGAACTCCTCAAACTACGGTCATCACCGGGAGTGGTCCCAACTATTGTTAATCTTGGGTTGCCGGATCATAACACGTAGTAGATGACTATAACTTGCAAGATTGGATATAGAGCATGGATATAATGGTGATAACATAAACGGTTCAGATCTGAAATCATGGCACCCGGTCCCAAAGTGACAAGCATTAAGCATGGCAAAGCCATAGCAACATCAATCTCAGAACATAATGGATACTAGGGATCAAGCCCTTACAAAACTAAATCGATTACATGATGAATCTCATCCAACTCCTCACCGACCAGCGAGCCTACGAAGGAATTACTCACTCCTCGTGGGGAGCATCATGGAATTGGCGATGGAGAAGAATTGGTGATGGCGAAGATCGAAGATCCCCCTCTCTAGAGCCCCAAACGGACTCCAGATCTGGCCTCCCAATGAAGAACAGGAGACAGCGGCAGCTCCATCTCATGGAACGCGATCTTTCTCCCTGTTTTTTTGGAAAAATAGGATTTTATAGTGTCGGTTTCAGGGTCCGGGGAGCACCAGGTGGGGACAACCCACCTGGGCACGCCTGGAGGGGGTGGCGTGCCCTAGTGGGTTGTGCCAACCTAGGTGCCACCCTTCGGTGGTTCTTGGCTCCAGAAATTATCTTTTATTGCATAAAAAGTCCTCGCAAAGTTTCGTTCCATTCTGAGAACCTTTATTTCTGCACAAAAACAACACCATAGTAGTTCTGCTAAAAACGGCGTCAGTATGGGTTGGTTTCATTCAAATCATGCAAATTCGAGTCAAAAACAAGAGGAAAAGTGTTAGGAAAAGTAGATACGACAGAGACGTATCAGGGTGCGACCGTGAGGCACGAGCCACCACCAGAACAAGCCAACCATGCTACTGTGCCCAACGGAGCCGCCGACCCTCAAGCGCCTCTACTGCGTGACTATGCTGTCCAAGCGGATGGCTCATGGCGGCAAGGTCACGACGCGGTCGCCACCGGCGCCATCAGGAGCCGAGCGACGCAGCGGTCTTCATCATCTTCACCCATGCCTACTACTGCCTCCGAAACCATGGCGCAGGCCCAGTTGCTGCTGAGATTCCCACCAATAGTTGATCAGATGGATGAGAGGCGAGCCACTATCCAAAGCTTGATTGGTTTCACTGAGGTTGGAGGATCAAAGTGGGCTGGCCCGCCTCAGCCTCCCCAGGCCACGGCAATAGCTTGTGCGGCTGTCCGCACAAAAGGGGCTGCCCCCATGATGCAGTCCCCACCTCGGTAGTCTATATGGGAGCCACGTATCCAAGAGGCTGACGTCGTCTCGATGGCTTCCTCTGACTCTCGAGCACGGCAAGAACCACGGCGAGCCCCGGAGGACAGGCAAAGGGAGGTCACGCGCACAGTCACCATGCAGCATCGCGACGACCACCGCCAACCCAACGGGTGCGACGGCCTCAACATCGAGGATCCCATGCTCGGAGATTGCGGGTACCTGCCTTTCAAGGTCGGATGCCCTGCCTTCACCCATGATCTAAAGCAAGTCCGTTGGCTGTCCGCTCGCACGTTCAAGCCATAGATACCTGAGAATTATGATGGAAGATTGAACCCGACAGAGTTCTTCAGCATCTACACAATTGCTGTTCAGGCTGTCGGGCGAAGAGATGAGAAGGTATTCGCCAATTATTTCCCTTTGGCACTCAAGTCTTATGTGAGGTCTTGGTTGATGCACTTTCCGGAGAACTCCATCTCGTCCAGGCTGACCTGTGCCATTTGTTCATTGGCGCCTTTACGGGAGGCTATCAAGAACCAGGGGGGCCCAGCGATTTGTAGCTTCTCTAGTAGAAAGAAGGAAAACGTGTGCAGAAGTACTTGCAAAGGTTCAGGAGAGTTCACCGGAATATCCCAAATATCCATCCGACAGCTGTGATAGTCGCCTTTCAGTCTAATGTGCGCAACTGAAGGATGCGTTCCAAGATGAACGCCAAGCTGCCCAAGAGTGTGATGGAGCTGTATACCTTGGTGGACAAATGTGCTCGGGTGGAGGAAGGGAGGGAACTTCCTGGAGAGGAGGATTGCATCGACATCGACTCAGAAGATGACGGCGAGATCACTCTTAACACACAAGTATAGGGGATCGCAATAGTTTTCGAGGGTAGAGTATTCAACCCAAATTTATTGTTTTGACACAAGGGGAGCCAAAGAATATTGTCGAGTATTAGCACCTGAGTTGTCAATTCAACAACACCTGAGACTTAATATCTACAGCAAAGTATTTAGTAGCAAAGTAGTATGGAAGTAACGTAACGGTGGCAAAAGTAATAGTAGCAGTTTTGTAGCAGTCATAATAGTGGCAACGGAGAAGTAACTGAGCAAAGATCTATATGTGAAAAGCTCATAGGCAATGGATCTGTCCGGACCCCGATCCTAATTCACATCGGTCTAGCATGTAACACATCATATCACTTTGCGGCCTCACGCACGGTATTCCCACGGGTGCCACCTTACCTGGCCCGGGACCGTTTGCGCCTTTTGGCTCATGTATATGCTTGTGTCGCTAGCATCCATATGACAGAGAACCCGGGCCGACATGACTAGTCCTAAACCCAAGGTGGCTCAAACTTACAGGAACAGGCACACATGACCCAGCAACGAACGTGTCAGTCATCAACATATGAACCCAAGTCATAGCAAGCTACAATGAATTAAAGGAACAACACGTGACATTTCCCTGAGGGGACAGACACAGGAACGAAGAAGGACACATGTCGGCCAGCCTAAGTGTTCCGGAGCAGTAGCAAGCTACCATGGCTCAGTGGAAGCACTAGGAGACATTTTCCCATAAGAGAGGCTATCAAGAATAAACAACTTGGTTGTAGGTCCCACAAATAGAAATACACATTACACGTACGTGTAACATGCAAGTGTGTGTTGTACTACATGGCATCACAACATAACTCAACAACTCATATAGATAAATACTTGGTAGAGCCATCATAGCATTTATTACAAATAGGGGTCACATGACCCAACATTCAGAGCATAAAAGCAACTACCGGAAGCACTACATGTCTGAGTACAGACATCTACAAATGAAAAAGGCTGAAGAGCCTGACTATCTACAACATCTGATCAAGACCGTAGCTGAGGTACAAGCTACTTGTCGAAGTCCACGGAAACTAATAAGACCGAAGTCTCCGCTGCAAAAACATAAATAAGGCAACCTGAGTACAAAGGTACTTAGCTAGACTTACATCAGATCCTATCATACATGCATTTGTATCAAGAAGGTAATGTGGGGTTTAGTTGCAGCAAGCCAGCTTTGACTCAGTGGCTATCCTGTTCTACAACTACGAGTAACTTATTTGAGGTGAGATAGAGCACACGAGTCCACTAATCACCACACAATACACTACTATGGATTCATCCCCGTCTCCCTACAATAAGGCCATCCATAGCACTCACACTTGTCTTGAGCATTTTAGAGTATCCACTTCAAGTTGTCTATGTACCACGTAAGCATCCAAGAAGTCCATAACCACGAACCCGACTATTCAAATAGATCCTATTAACCCTGCAGGGGTGTACTTCTTCACACACGCTCTCGCCACTTACCGCCATGTACACGTCATGTATCTCGGCAACCTTCAAGAGGAAGCCTGGTGAGGGTGTCGGACACGACCTGACTAACCAAACAAGACCCTAGTCCAGGTTTATCGCCTATTCGGGTTCTGTCCGCAAGGGAGTCCGACCGAGGTTTCCATCACAGCACCAAACGATGTGAGCGGGGTTCCCAAGCCCACCAACCGGGTGCCACTTAGTACACCGTGCCACGTGTGCCTAGTCTATCCCAAGCCCACCCTGCCGGGTGCCACTTGGTAGAAGAATAACACTGCCTACAAACACCAGAAACTAATTGCGACTCCTGGACAGAGATCAAGTTGGTTAATAAGTCAAGAGGGGTCGAGTTACCGGAACCCAATGTGTGGTAGTAACTAGTAATTGGACAACATACACAGAACTCAGTGCTTAAGGACGGTTCCAGTGAGACAACCCACCATGTACTCCTACATGGCCTCTCACCGCTACCTTTACCAAATTGCGTTCACACACCTAACCCCTAGCATCAGAACATAGCAATGCACTCCAATTCATTCCCAATGAATCAGACCTGACACACTCTAAGCAATAGCAGGCATGGCATGGTAGGAACACAACATGGCTTCAATCAACTCCTACACATGCTAGTGGGTTTTCAACTCTTTACTGTGACAATGATAGGTCATGCAGAGGAATGTGTTCAACTACCGCAGCACAAAGTAGCAATTGAATCATTGTTGTCCTAATGCAATAATAGATAGTAGGAGCGAGAGAGTAGGATTGTATCGGAATGAACAAGTGGATTTGCTTACCTGGTAGATCAACAGGGGGGCACTGCTCCTCAGACAGGTACTCTAGAACACTCTCCGGAGCAGGACCTATCGAGAAGGAACGGTGTCGGCAATCAATACACAAGCATATGCAACAATATGATGCATGAACATGGCATGAGTATGTGATGTTTTTTGGGCTAATGCAACTAGCTTTTATTTGGCTGAAGTCCATTTGAACCAAGGGTTCAAATGCAACTCCAAAATAAGCCTCCATAAATGCCATTTTAGTATTTCACTTATACTGTAGGTATAAGTTGGTTTGTCATGCATGAAACTAGTATAGATGGATAGATTGAATTTTTCTAATAATTTTTCATATATAAATTATTTCAGTCTGAGCTACGGTTGAATTTCTATGAATTTTTGAAGTTCATAACAATTTCTGGAATTTTCTCATCTATTTTTAAACCAGAAAAGGATGTATTGCGTCAGCACTACGTCATGCCTACGTCAGGAGGTAAACGGAGCTGAACAGGTCAAACCTGACGTGTGGGGTCCACACGTCAGTGACACAGGGTTAAACATGGGATTATCTCTAATCTAAACAAAAGATTGGCGCACTTGGGCCCATTGTCAGCGTCAGGGGGTTAGCTAAGTGGTGATTAGCACTATGCTAATCACCTGACCAACGGGGCCCACCTGACGGGCCAGCGAGGTCAAACGGTCAAACCCACCGACGTTTAACCGCCCGCGAGGCCGACCGCGGCGGAGGGGCATGGAAATCGCCCTCCGGCGACCATTTGGGCGGCGGAAACCACAGGCGAGGAGCTGAGGCTCGTCCACGTCGGTTGGAGCAAGCGGGAGGGTGCGGGGGTGCCGGAGCTCGCCGGAAAGGAGCTCAAGGGGGCGGCCGGAGTTCGGCCGGGTGCACGTGCAGCGCTGCAGTGCACGGCAGGAGCTGCGAGGGTCTTTACGGCCTCCTGGCGTAACCAAGAGCATGGTGACGCGCGCGGTTGCGAGCGGTGGTGGCCAGGGCAACGACGGCGACATGGACGGCAGCGAGGAGCTACGGCCATTGTGGCAAACAGAGCTATGGTGCGCGAATGGCGAAACGGAGAGGGGGAAACGGAGCAGGAGCTCACAGCGCACTCGTAGGGCTGCTCAGCGTGGCCGGGGACACGCCGATGTCGATGGGGTGGCGATGGTGATCTCCGATGGCCGGAGGTGAAGACGACGGTGATGGCGGCGCTCTAGGGCTTCCCGCGTCGCGTGGCTCGACGGAGAGGTAGCCGGCGACATGGCGGAGCTTCTGGACATGAAGAGAGGGAGAGGGGGAGGCGGTAGCTACGACGACGACGAGTTGTGGTGGTGGCTGCGTTCGGTCACGGGGAGAGGCAGAGATACAGGGGAGGAGGGAGAGCGAGAAAGAGTTAGAGGGGTCCAGGTGACGAGGGGGAGGTCAGGCAGGCAGGTTGCGTGGCCTCATGGCGGTGTGCGCGCGTCGGCCACACGCCCGGCCGACTGGCGCGAGGACAAAGACTGCCAGGACCCCAATCCTATGCCACACTAATCTAGCATGTAACACATCATATCTCTTTGTGGCCTTCCGCACGGTATTCCCACTTGTGTCGCCTTACCATGCCCGGGATCGTTTGCGCCTTTTGGCTCACGTATATGATAGTGTTGCTAGCATCCATATGACAAAGAACTCGGGCTGACATGGCTAGTCGTAAACCCAAAGTGGCACTAACTTACAGGGACAGACATACATGACCCAGAAACGAACGTGTCGGTCATCAGCGAGTGAATCCGGGCTGTAGCAGCTGGGCTAGCAGGACTCCGGAGAATCCGGGCTGTAGCAGGCTAATAGGACTCAGGTAGACACCACGTGATATTTCCCCGAAGGGACAGACACAGGAACGAAGGACACATGCCGGCTAGCCTAAGTGTTCCGGAGTGGTAGCAAGCTACCAAGGCTCAGTGGAAGCACTAGGAGACATTTCCCGGTAAGAGAGGCTACCAAGGATAAACAACTAGATAGTCAGATCCCACACATACCAAGCATTCCAATAACATACACACAATATGCTCGATATGTGCAAATACAACATGTCATCACAACATGACTCTACAACTCAAGTATTTTATTCAATAGGCTCCGAGGAGCGAGATATTACAAAAATGGGTCTCATGACCCAACATTTAGAGCATACAATTCAAAGCACATGCAGAAGCTTATCATTTCTGAGTACAGACATCTACAAATGAAAATTGTGGAAAAGCCTGACTATCTACCAGATCCTGCCGAGGGCACAATATCGTAGCTGAGGTAACAAGCTAAACGTCGAAGTCCATGCGGAACTACTCGTGAGACTGAAGTCTCTCTACAAAAACATAAAATAGGTAAACGTGAGTACAAATGTACCCAACAAGACTTACATCAGAACTAACTACATATGCATCATTATCAACAAAGGGGATGGTGGGGTTTAACTACAGCAAGCCAGCTTTGACTCGGTGGCTATCCTGAACTACGACTGCAAGTAACTCTTTTGAGGTGGCGCACACGAGTCCACATATTCACCATATCAATACACCACTATGGATCCGCTCCCGTCTCCCTACGAGAACACCATCCATAGCACTCACGCTTATCTTGTGCATTTTAGAGTATCCACTTTCACTTGTCTATGAACTATATAGGCAACCCAGAGGTCCTTTACTGCAGACACGGCTATTCGAATGGATTATTTATAACCCTGCAGGGGTGTACTTCTTCATACATGTTTCCACCACTTAGCGTCTGCACAAGACATGTGCTCGGCAGACTTCAAGCAAAAGCTAACATGGGTGTAGACCACGACCTACCTAAACACTCAAGTCTCTAGTCCAGGTTTATCGCCTATTCAGGTTCCATCTGCAGGGAGTCCGGCCAAGGTTTCCACATACGGCCCCGAACGATGTGTACAGGGTTCCGCCACACCAAACAGGCGCCAGGCAAACCCAACAACGTGCCCACCGCATCATAGCCCACCCCTCGGGTCAGCGCTGCGCACGGCCTCTAGCATACTACAAACACCAGAAACTACTTGCAGCTCCTAGACAGAAGACTAGGGTGGTTAAGAAGTCGAGCGGGGTCATATTTCAGGGCCCAATGCATGTTAGTAGCTATTTCATGGATCACAAACATAGAACTCAGTTCTTGAGGACGGCTTCAATGAGACAACCCAACATGTACTCCTACATGGCCTCTCACCGCTACCTTTACCAAATCGTGTTCATACACTTAGCTCACACACAGTAGGACATGTTCACAACATTCCATTTCATCCCCGATGAATCAGACATGACACAACTCTAAGCAGTAGCAGGCATGACAAACAAGCATGAATGAGTAGGCACATCTGGGCTCAAACAACTCCTACTCATGCTAGTGGGTTTCATCTATTTACTATGGCAATGACAGGTCATGCAGAGGAAAAGGGGTTCAACTACCGTAGCATGTAACAGTTGTATCGTTGTTGTCCTAATGCAGTAAAAGAGATCAAAAGCAAGAGAGTGAGATTGTATCGTAATGAACAAGGGGGTTTTGCTTGCCTGGCACTTCTGAAGATGATATATCTCTTCATCAGTGTCATCGAACTCATCGTCGAAACCACGTCTACTGAGAGGGGACAAATACCAGCAAACAAGGAAGAACACAATCAATGCAATGCAACAATATGATGCATGATCATGACATGTCAATATGCAGTGTTTTGAGCTAATGCAACTAGCAACAGGTTAAATGAAGTTGGTTTGAATCCAAGATTCAAATTCAAACTCCATATGTGGATATTCAAATGCCATTCATATAATTTGTCCTAAACAGAAGCTATAAGTTGTTCTAACATGCATGTAAATTTTACAAATGGATAGATTGGATTTTTCTAATCATTTTTCATATATAATTTATTCCATTTGGAGTTATGGTTGAATTTCTATGAATTTCTGAAGTTTATAGCATTTTCTGGAATTTTCTGAATTATTTTAAAACTCAAAAATCACTTTACTGCGTTAGCATGACGTATCAGTGACGTTAGCAGGTCAAATGTGCTGGTCCAGGTCAAACCTAACCAGTAGGTCCCACTGTTCAGTTACACAGAGTCAGCTACAGAGGCTAACGCGTGGGACCCGGTCAATGCTGACGTGGCCAAGTCAAAGGTGACAGGCGGGGCCCTCTGTTATTAGTACTAATTTAACAAAGAAGTTAAACTAATGAATTAAGGCACGGGGGCTCACTTGGCAGTGGCTCTAGGGGGTAATTAGCGGGATGTTTAGGCCCTAATTAAGTGGCCACGTCGACAGCTAACCGCCGGTGACACATAGCCGCGGCAGTGTCGCTCGTTCTGGCTTTTCCGGCGACGAAACGGGGCGGGGTTGGACTCTACGGCTGCGGCATGACGAGACCCATCAGGTGGTGGCCGTGGGCGGTGCCGGGGCAGACTGCGGCGGCGACGACAATGACGACAATGGCAGCCGGAGCACGGCTATGCAAGGGCGCGGTGCTGCAGCTCGAGGGCGAGCAAACAGGGGTGCTAGGCAGCACCTAATGTTCATCAGGAGCATGCTGGAGCATCTAGTAGGAGCGGAGGGGCTCGGGGGCACGGAGCTTGCCGGCCATGGCAGACGGCGGCTTCGGGTGCTCGCGGGGCAGCGACTACGATGCAGGATAGAGCACGAGGTAGGAGGGGAAACGAATTAGAGCTCACAGTGCATCGAACGGAGAGCTTTGCAGGCTCGGGGACGCTTTAGAGACGGCGAATCGTCGGCGGTGATCCACATGCCGAAGGTTGAAGATGACGGCCTAGGTGAGGCTATGTTGCATATGGCGTCACGTGGCTTGGTCGAGGGGAAGAGGGCGTCGCGGCAGAGCTTCTGGGCTCAGCAGCAGGGCGAGGGGTGGTCGGTGGCCACGGAACGGTGATTGGCGTTGACGAGCTCCATTCAGGAAGAGAGCAGAGGAGGGGGAAAAGAGAGCTGCGTGGAGGGGAGAGGTTGAGGGAAAGCAGGGGACTGCGTGTCGTCCAAACCGATGTCGGGGAGGTGGCGAGAAGCAGGAGGTTGCCTGGCACATGCAGGCGTGCGGCAACCACGCATGCGGCGTCCTACTGGCACGGGGAGGAAGACGCCCCTGCCCCTGGTGGGCTGGGCTGTCTTACCGGGCCGCCAGCTGGCCAGGTAAGTGGGCTGCCAGGTACAATGCCCTCTCTCTCTCTCTTTCCTATTTTCTGTTTTTTTCTATTTTTCTGTCATCTTTGTGGCTTTTCTAAAAATACCTAAACACACTCAAAAATCATGTAACTTGCTCAGGCTCACTATTTGGAATATATCCAATAGTAAACTTTTAAGTTTGTGATTATTTGGACATTTATAATATTTAATAGCATTTAAATGCCCAAATGCTAATACCATATGATTTAATTCAAAAATCCAGAATGGCCTAGAAAAATGTGCACCATTTTTGGGACAGGTTCTAGACAAATGCAAAGATGATGAACATTTTAGAAGGGCATTTTGGGTTCACTGAAAATGATTTTAGTAAACCCTAGTTGGTTTAAGGGGGTGCTGGGGGTTCTGTCATCCCCATGTCAACTTTCTGTAAAAAGTAAACATGATGCATCACCAAAGGCTAGCACTAGTGCATTGCCAGAAGCTAGGGATGTGACAACTCACCCCCACTAAACAAGAATCTCGTCCCGAGATTCAAGACGTGAGGTAAGAAGACAAAGGGGACATTAAGTATCACAAACTTCATGATCCAACTGTCTTCTCGAGGTTGTTGATTTGTTGTCTCAAATTGATCTTGACATCTTTGCTTTCGAGATCTTCGTCCAATACAAGGACAAAAGAGCGAAACATGTCTACATGGATGGATCATCTTAATGATCACAGGATCAACTCTCGGAATGAGACATAGAAACATCTCTCGAGCCGAGACACAGAGCGTACATCCAGAGGGGTGGAGTGGAACAGATGATGAGGGTTCACTAGGTAGACAACAATTCCACACCTAGGAGGGTGGTGAACGCTTGTCAACTTAGCGATAATTTGAGTTGCCATGATACCATAGCGAAACATCCTAGAGGAGGGTGACTCGTAGAATTATCCCTTAGGTGGCAACAGAATTACTTTTGATACATAGATCATTGAAATTCTCTATACCAGCCTGAGGTAATTCCCATATGATCGTTTGACGGAGTTCGAAGGAATGGCATACTCGGACTAGTATGGATGACGTGGATTACCTTGTTGAAGACAACACAAGGGGTGATTTTGCTTAGCATCGGAAATGAATGGAACCCATGGTAGGACCACTTTGAGGATGATCCTGATCAGTAATTAGTAAGAAGGGTAGTCCATAGTAGGATGGCACAGTGGCGATGCAAGCTAGGAACAAAACGCAATGCTGGGAATGATTCTAGTAACTGGAGAGAAACTCAACAGTAGAGAGTGATTCCACTGTTGGAATGGATATAGCATAACCGAAGAAAACTGGGAGCAATCCCAGTTAGTGCCAGTGATAACATCTAGTGCTTGTGAGTGCTCTCAAGAACTTGAGCATTTCCATATTCATCAAGGTTTACCAACATCTGGGTCAAGGATCCTGGCAACACAACATACTACCATGATGAATACCGGTGGAGGATGCAGATGCAAAGGAAGATTACATAGTCTCAGATTTCACCTTAGCGAAGCCAAGGGGACAAAATCTGGATGATCGACCGAGAGACATTTAGCACTCCGCTTCTAATATTCTCCTTGATGTACTAGCGTATCCCATTCATAGATATGGTTTGATATCTAGAACATCAAGTATAGGTCGGACTTCGGGAACACAAAACTCCATAAGGAACAACTATTGGAGTAACCCCCATGAGATACTTAAGGGAAGGTGGCCAATTTCTTCAATCAAGATACTACAACAATAGGTCTTCCGGCTGGGTGTGTTGGCCAAGACATCGAATTCATCGGGTTACTAAGAGACCAATATTATAGTTCTTGGGAAACGTTCCAACCATCATATCTGCCCGAGATTCAGATCTGGTTGGTGTCAGGATATTCCAGATTCATCAAGTCCAGACAGAAAAATTAAAGTTTGCAACGACAATCGACAAGATGACGTTGCAAGATTCTCAAGAAATGGACTACGGTAGTAGGCTTCAAAATATGAGCTGGTTCTTCTACAAACATGTGAACACGCTGTCCCAGACAAGCATGACCACATAGTAGTCTTATAATAAAACACTACTGAGTTCCGTTTATGGACCATCAACGAGGATAAAGAAGTCCTTACATAAGTCCGGATTAGCTCTTATGAAGGGAACTCCTTCTCCTTGAACAAATCAGTCAGTGGCTTGGTGTGCTAAGGATACATATAGAATGGAGGTTGCAAGTCTCAAAACCACAGATTACTTCACACGTATGCATGACCGATTTGGGATGATTCCAGAGGAAGCAACATTGACTTTCTTGAATTCACGGCGGCAACTTGCATCAAATGCACATGAATTAGAGGAAGTCGCTTCTTTCATCCGAACATATGCTTCATGAACAGAACACGAAGATAATGCTTATAAAGTTTCCAATACTAGCTGGATGTTCAACAAAATCATGGAGGAGATAAGGATGTTGTCGACGGGCTCAACAATGATTCATCTAGGTTTCCATATAGGCGGAATTCCACAATTATGTGAACAAGGTGATAGATCGGTCAGACCCAAATGATATAATGGTGTATGCTCGAGGAAACAACCACGAGTAAGACAACATTACGAACATCGTTCGTTCTGATTTAATTTGACGATAGCCCATCTCAAATCAAAGATTGGTTAAGATGATAGGTCCATAAACTGATCACGAGGGTCAGTAGATGAAAATACCATCTTTCTTCAACACACATACAAGATATCCCTTAAAATGAGCTAAGCTAGGCAAGCTTTTATCATCCAACTCTCCGAGTTGTTGTTTGGCTTGACCAACTAGCTCAGGGGTATCCAACATAGATTCTTGGAGAAAGGGTGGTAATAGGAAAACCAACTTGATCACGAACTCAACATAGCGGTCAGGTGACGACTTGGTGATACTTACGAGAAGATATTCGGAAAATCACGAACCATCGATATGTTACTAAGCTCGAGAACAATTTTGCTTTTCAGGGCAAGACAATATGATCAAATAAGCAAGGATTGACACTATCCTAACTTGTTGATCAGGAAGTGCACTGGAAATAAGGACGAGGTAGCATGATCAACCTTAGGGTGTTTATTCAATAATCAACATGCTAAGAATGAGGTTATTGTCCATTTAATTACCAAGCAACAGGGTTGTGAAGAGTATAGATTTCACACATCATGATTCACTTGTCGGCGTTCCGGTTATAATATAACAGGGACCGAGGAATGAATAATGATGGAGAGAGTATCACTGTATCAAGAGTTCATAGGATGGTAGGCAATTCCTACGATAATCTTAATGTAAGGATGGTAATACTCCAAGGTAGAACAGAACAAAAGCAGGATTAGTATTTAATCTGCGGAACACAACTGCTTTGACCCAATCCTGGATATGGACGAGGTACTGGAGTTTGTTTCTCCTAGTCATTCCGGAATAGAATGGCTTAACGGACCACAGGAGTAAAAGGCATCGATGAGCACGAATGCACAACCACTCCTGACTATCAATTGATAGACGAGGGCCAGAAAACAACTAAAAAGGGACAACTTAGAAGAACATATGATTCTCTGAGTTGTGGATGCATGGATTAGCATGTCAAACGAGTTTAACATATTTCTTCCGGATAACCCATGGAGAAGGGTAGAACTGGCAGAATAACAACTTAGAATCGAGGACTTGTCAAGACCACTCTAGTTGTGAACTTTCGGTTCAACGAGGAACTTCTGCCATAATTAGTTCATGGTATTGGAAGAAGGAAATACCACGGCCCTCGATAACTAACGCAAAAGTTAATAATATCCTAAGAAACTAACAAACACTATCAACATGAGGTAAGTAGGGTGAATCTCGGGTCCAAAAACCTAGGGGTAGAATACCTACTACTAAGTGGCATCATGAGATGCTTTCGAGAATAATGGCCAGAGACATCACACTGGAGGCAGGGCATAGCTAGATTACTAAACGATCCCCTAGGACACCTAGGGTCATAATAATAGCCCCAACATATACGTCGAGGCAATAAAGTACCTCAACACACTAATTAGTGTTGTAGATATGGCACAAAGGAACTTCGAAAACAGAGGGAAGAATTTTGCAAATACATCAGACTATTTAGAAACCTGGGATGACTCGAACAACATAATGGTTGTAAATGCTTGAAAAGATTTGAGACATCCTACAGAATGGTGGCATAACCACTCAGAAGACAATATCAAGGTTTCGAGATCAACAGTTAACATACGGAAGTAGTAGAAACTGAGTTGAGGCTTAAATCCAACAATCTTATAAGTCAAAAGATTGGTAACACGTGATCCTGATAGAGAGAAGAGAAAGCCTAGTTCCTTAACCCCGTAGGGAGGTAGTATGACTCGGATCAGAAGGCTTAAGAAGTAAAAAGAGCCTTACGTTCCATCCCACAATCAATTCCCCTACATACAACTAAAGCATTTCTAGACTCAACTTCGACCAGTTTGGCTTGGTAATCCTACAGGCAGCCAGGCTCTGATACCAAAGCTGTCAGGACCCCGATCCTATGCCACATCGATCTATCATGTAACACCTCATATCTCTCTACGGCCTAACGCGTGGTATTCCCACGGATGTCGCCTTACCATGCCCGGGACTGTTTGGGCCTTTTGGCTCACGTCTATGATAGTGTCGCTAGCATCCATATGACAATGAACCCGGGCTGACATGGCTAGTCATAAACCCAAAGTGGCACTAACTTACAGGGACATGCATACATGACCCAGCAACGAACGTGTCGGTCATCAGCGAGTGAATCTGGGTTGTAGCGGCTGGGCTAGCAGGACTCCAGAGAATCCGGGCTGTAGCAGGCTAACAGGACTCCGGTAGACACCGCGTGAGATTTCCCCGAAGGGACAGACACAGGAACGAAGAAGGACACATGCCGGCCAGCCTAAGTGTTCTGGAGCAGTAGCAAGCTACCAAGGCTCAATGGAAGCACTAGGAGACATTTCCCAGTAAGAGAGGCTGAGGGAGTCCTGGATTAGGGGGTGTCCGGATGGCCGGACTAAGACCTTCGGCCGGACTCCCGAACTATGAAGATACAAGATTGAAGACTCTGTCCCGTGTCCGGATGGGACTTTCCTTGGCGTGGAAGGAAAGCTTGGCGATACGATATGAAGATCTCCTCCCATTGTAACCGACTCTGTGTAACCCTAGCCCTCTCCGGTGTCTATATAAACCAGAGAGTTTTAGTCTGTAGGACGAACAACAATCATACCATAGGCTAGCTTCTAGGGTTTAGCCACTCCGATCTCGTGGTAGATCTACTCTTGTACTACCCATATCATCAATATTAATCAAGCAGGAGTAGGGTTTTACCTCCAACGAGGGGGCCCGAACCTGGGTAAAAACATCGTGTCCCTTGTCTCCTGTTACCATCCGCCTAGATGCACTGTTCGGGACCCCCTACCCGAGATCCGCCGGTTTTGACACCGACATTGGTGCTTTCATTGAGAGTTCCTCTGTGTCGTCGCCTTTAGGCCCGATGGCTTCTTCGCTCGTCAATCGCGATACAGTCCGGGATGAGACTTTTCTCCCCGGACAGATCTTTGTAATTGGCGGCTTCGCACTGCGGGCCAACTCGTTTGACCATCTGGAGCAGATCAAAAGCTACGCCCCTGACCATCAGGTCAGGTTTGGAAGCTTAAACTACATGGCCGACATCCGCGGGGGCTTGATCTTCGATGGATTCGAGCCACGACCGGACGCGCCACACTGTCTCGATGGGCATGATCTAGCTCTGCTGCCGGACAGCGCCGAGAGTGTCGCTCAGGTGTTCACTCCGACCATTAGCTCGGAGCCGACTGCGCTAGCCAGGGATGGACAGTTGGACGCCGCCTCAGGAGTCGCAATCTCTGCAGCGATAGAGCCGAATACCAGCCTAGTCCTTTGCAAGGCCCGTGACTCCAAGGTGCCGGACTCCGTTCCGGACTCTGAATATTCCACACCCCTTTCGATCGAACCGGATTGGGCTCCGATCATGGAGTTCACCGCCGCGGACGTCTTTCAGCACTCACCCTTTGGCGATATCCTAAATTCGCTAAAGTCTCTCTCTTTGTCGAAAGAACCCCGGCCGGACTACGGTCGGGGTGGTTGGGATGCGGACGACGAAGTTCGAAACCCACCCACCACCCACTTGATAGCTACTGTCGACGATCTAACCGACATGCTCGATTTCGACTCCGAAGATATCGATGGTATGGACGCCGATAAAGGAGACGATTAGGAACCAGCACCTATAGGGCGCCGGAAAGTCACCTCATCATACGATGTATGCATGGTGCGCACATACAACAGCAACGACAACGAGGACCAAAAGGATGCGGCCAGGGATCGCTCCCCCGAAAAACAATCAAAGCGGCGGCGTAAGCGCAAGGCCAAGCCCCACCTCGACAAAGACACAGCCATAGAGCAGGGTGAATCAACGGACGACGAACATGCCATTGAGCATCCGTCTAAACAGGGCGGACAATCCGAACAACCAATCCTCGGGAAATATAATAGCCCGGACGACCTCATGCCAGACAAATTGCTGGAACATCAGAACCTCCACCAAAGGCTCGTTGCCACTGCACGTAGCCTGAGAAAGCAGAAGCGGAGGCTCAAGATAGCGGAAGATGCACTCAGGATCAGATGGGGCAAAGTACTCAATACCGCACACAAGTACGGCAGTAGTCGCCACACAAAGAGCTATCCGAAGCGGAAACTACTACCAGAATTTGATGAAGAGGCCATAAAGCCCCCACAGTCAAAAAATAAGGAAGCCACAAGGTCGGATAGATGACCCTACGATCAATATCACGCCTCAAAGGACGCCGCACTCAATACGACGCGCGATCCGTCCAAGAATTCGCATTAGAAAACTGGCCCAACTAGATCCATGTAAAGCAAGCTCCAGTGAGTGATGCAATGCAAAAAATACTAGAACACCGCGGTACGCCTAAATACAGGGGCGCCACACACCCCCTATGTTTTACCGATGAGGTGCTGGACCATGAATTCCCAGCCGGATTCAAGCCAGTGAACATAGAAGCATACGACAGAACAACAGACCCTGGAATCTGGATCGAGGACTACATCCTCCACATACACATGGCCAGAGGAGACGACCTCCACGCCATAAAATACTTACCCCTTACGCTCAAAGGGCCAGCCCAGCATTGGCTTAAAAGCCTCCCTGAAAACACCATGGGAAGTTGGGAAGTGCTTGAGGATGCTTTCCGGGCAAATTTTCAAGGGACCTATGTCCGACCCCCGGATGCAGATGATCTGAGTCATATAACTCAGCAGCCCGGAGAGTCGGCCCGGAAACTCTGGAACAGATTCCTTATTAAAAAGAATCAGATAGTCGACTGTCTGGATGAAGAGGCCCTAGTAGCTTTCAAGCATAGCGTCCGAGACGAATGGCTAGCCAGACACCTCGGCCAAGAAAAGCCGCGAACAATGGCCGCATTAACAAGCCTCATGACCCGCTTTTGTGCAGGAGAGGATAGCTGGTTGGCGAGAAGCAGCACCAGCGACCCGAATATGTCTGAACCCAGAGATGGGAACGGGAAGCCGCGCCGTAACAAAGAACCGCGCCGGATAAAGGACAACAGCCCGATGAGCACGGCAGTAAACGCCAGTTTCAAAAGCTCTCGGCAAAATCAGAAAAAGCCGCCCCCCACAGACGATAGGGATGAGCTATCCAACCTCAACAAAATTTTGGACAAAATATGTCAAATCCATAGCACTCCGAGGAGACCTGCAAACCATACCCCCAGAGATTGTTGGGTCTTTAAGTAGTCCGACAAGCTCAACGCCGAACACAAGGGGCTCAACACACCAAGTGAAGATGACGATGCACCCCACAAGCATAACATCGGAGAACAAAAGAAGTTCCCACAAGAAGTCAAGATAGTAAATCTACTTCAGGTGACAAAAGGGAAGAGCAGAACAGCACCCACGAAGACACGCGCCGTACAGCCAGCCCCGGAGGAGCAACCCCAATGATTGTTACAACCAGTCACCTTCGATCATTAGGATTACTCCAGAGGAGACCAGAACGCATGCTGGACTGCCTTGGTCGTAAATCCAATTATTAACGGACTCCAATTTACAAACGCCCTTATGGACGGCGGCAGCGACTTGAACCTGTTATATCACAACACAGTCCGCAAACTCGGGGTAAACCCAGTTATAATCCACCTCGACAACACTTCCTTTCAAGGAGTAACGCCAGGCCCGGATACCCCAAGTATGGGTTCCCTTACGTTAGAAGTCACGTTCGGATCACCCGACAACTTCCGAAGTGAAAAGCTAACATTCCACATCGCCCCATTCGTAAGTCGCTATCAAGCGCTACTGGGACGTGAAGCTTTCGCCCGCTTTAACGCAATACCGCATTACGCATCCCTTACACTCAAAATGCCCGGCCCAAAGGGCATCATTTCATTACAGGGGAACATAAATTGACCCCCAAAGTACGGGGAAGGGTGCGGCTGCCTAGACAGCCGCCCACAAATCCAGCCCTACTATCCCGGACACGGCTAGACGAGTCCGGCATCAACATGCTTAATAGCCGCATACCCCCGTGCAAGGGGCTCCGTGTGCTCACGCCCAGAGACAATACAGCCCACCTCCTGCTCCAACTATATTTTATTTATTTCAATATAGATTTCTAGCACGCTTATTTTTTACTAAGTTCCTCTCTTTCGCAGACGAACATCGTGCTACGCCCGTCCAGGATACGGCACAACGGAGACACAGGCGCAGACGTGCAGCAGGGACCTGTTTCAAGGATTCTTTTCAGATTAAGACCCTACGTAAACCTTTTCTACTGTCTCTTGTTGATAACATCCCCCGGTTTTCTCTATAGCCGAGGAGGAGAATGGCGTCTTGGCATGTGGCCACGCCAGAATTTTTGCACATACCTGGACACTAGGGGCTTTTTTACCAAGGTATCTACTTCGGCCCGTCTTCATAAAGACCGAATACCTTAGGGAGTGTTCGGCGTCGCGAGTTTGGCCCTATATGCATCAGCTCCGAATCATGTCTTTGGTCAAATGTTGGGTTTGCCCGACTCCTGTGTTTCGCTGCCTTACGTTCCGTTATATCGGCTAACACGGCACCAGGAGAACTACTGCGATTGTGCCCTGGTTCGGCTGGGTGAGCACCTCAGTACAGAAAGCCGAAAACTGACTGTCATGATACAGCGAGAGACTGGTCAACCACTCGATGACTTTTGGAATCTTTAGGATTCCCCCGCATTAATGAAGGGCCACTTCTCGGTCAGGCACACTTGCGCCCCGAATTCGGGCGAGCGCGGTGCCCCTAGGGGCTATTCAGTAGCCCCACTCTCAAACTCCTATGGCTAAGTGAAAGTGATAAAGCATTATAGTCCGGTTGCCTAGTTCGCCGCGCCACCACCTCCTTTGTAGGACCAAGACGTTGGATTAAGTGTGAAAAGGCGCCTTTTTGCGAACACCCTCGCATTTATGTGTGGGGGCTGAAGCCAACGACTGCCATCTTTCAGGTTATATACAAATATATACATTAAATGGCCGCACAGGAGGTATCATGATTCTTGCAAGCACAAGTATAAAAAAGCTTTTTTTCATAAAAACAAAACTCGTTTTACAAATAGTATAAGCTATTCGAACACAACATCCTTTGAGCACTGCGACTCTATTATACGAGCGCCAGGAAGAACTTCCTCAAAATAGTGCTTGGCAGGTACTCGGCTTTCGTCCAAATCCTGGGACGCAACAATACTGGCCTTCATATCTGCCCAGTATGTTTTGACACGGGCAAGAGACATCTATGTGCCCTCTATGCACGCCGACCTCTTCATCGCATCAGCATGTGGCACCGAACCAAGGAACTGCTGCACCAAGCCAAAATAACTCTTCGGCTCCGGCTTCTCCAGCCACAGACGACTCGCAACATACTTCATGGCGAGTCCGGATAATCTGTTCAGCTCAGCCCAGGCGGCTAAACGGTCGGATACTGACAGTGGGCGTTCTGGATTGTGGTACTGCGACCAAAAAAGCTCTTCCAATTCATGGTCAACTTGGCTGCGGAAGTGTTCGGTCGCGTCCGCCGCACTTGCGGCCGAATCCAGATAAGCGTTTTCCGAACTCCACTGCCGGTCTAATGGAGCATACTTGGGGTCTCCGAACTTCATCCGCAGCATATAAGGCTTTCCAGCCGTGATATCTCCGGCCTGACGCAGCTCCTCCTTCATCGCTCTCATGGCAGAGCGAGTATCCTTGGCTTCGGCAGTGATCTTTTCAAGGTCCTTCTGAGCCGCCCTATCTTCTTGTTCAAGAAATTTACAGCGGTCGATAGCGTCCTTCAATTTTATGGCCATCTCGGCTATTTCCTTCTTGCTCTGGCAGTGAGCAGCCTGTTCGGCTCTTAGCTCTTCAGCCGCTTTAACGGCAGCTGCATCACTTTTCCTTGTTTGCTCCTTGGCTCGGGCAAGTTCCGCCCGAAGGTTCTCCACGGCAGCAGCACCATCTACATAATATATATATATATATATATATATATATATATATATATATATATAAGGCCCGAGCATCAAGCTCCTATTACTGGGTGTCTTTTGAACATACCTTGAGCCTCGTCTAGCCGCTTATTTACAAGCGCGATGTCGACATCTACTACGTCAAGTTGCCGCTTTAGTTCGGCAGATTCATCAGTCCGACTAGCCACCGAACGCCTCGCCACCTTCATGGAATAGGCGACATATTATACCTAGGGTTATGATCCTCTGTGCGCCGTCACTCGTGACGACACACAGAGTCTCAGGGGCTACTATTCATACAGGGCACATTTAATATGCGACTCTACCAAAAGGTACACCTTTTTACATACCTCAAAGCCTGTTAGTAAACTCCTGGCAGCCTCGTACAATCCGCTTTCCGTGGGTGAAATCCTTCCAATCACCGTATCCATCAACATATGGTGTTCTTCTTAGATGGACGCCCTACCAAGCAGATCCTTCAGCCCCTCCGCCGGCGCGCAAGAGGGTGCCGGACTAGTCTGACGACCTTTTCCAGGGTCCGGACTTGAAAAAACCCTCCGGGACGATACCTCGGGGTCGCCAGCCTCATGAGACGGTGGAACAAGGGGAGGCGTTTCGCTCTCTATCATCTCTGGACGAAGATCCCCTGAAGACGAGCTCTGCTGAGAAGGGTTGAGATCCGAACTGCAAGATAATGTTTCGGTTATTTTCCTCAGGAATAAAACATGAGTGTGATTCATTATGGAACCCCTCCCTTCACTTACGCCTCGGGGGAGAGCGTGTCCCCTTTAGGGGGCGATTCGACTGGGGCGTTCTCCGGTGCCGAACCCTCTGACAAAGATTTCTTTCCCCGTTTTGAGGTTTCACCTCCGGGTCTTCAGAGGCAGTCCTTTTATTTCCTTGATCGGGAGAATTTTCGATTCTTCCCTTCCTAACGGCCTCCTTCGTGGAGGCGGTAGCTCCTTGGTTCCCCCCTTCGCCTTCCGCCAACGGCGCAGCCTCCAACATCCTGGTTAGCATGGGATTCGACACGGTCTCGGGCAGGGGGGCTGGACACCTGATAAGCTTTGCCTTCGCTATCCACTCTTGTTCAGAGGACAACTCTGCTAAAGGGTAGATTTGATAAAAATATGGATGGTGTATTCAAATATGGGGCTACTTACTTTAGCATCCGGGCGGTTGCAGCTCAGACCTGCGTCCTCGGACAAATCCGGACACCTTGCTTGTGATCTGAAGAACAATTTGTACATCTCCATGGGTGTCATTCCCATGAAATGTTGTAGGACTCGTGGTCCCTGCGGATTGAACTCCCACAGGCGGAGAGGTCGACGTTTGCAGGGCAGTGTGCGGCGAATCACCATGACTTGCGCCACTACGGTCAAATTGATATCTCTTTCTAGAAGATCTCGAATACGGCCCTGCAGCAAGGGCACGTCTTTGGGCGGCCCCTAGATAAGTCCTTCATTAACCCATGACACCAGCCGTGGTGGGGGACCCGAGAGAAAAGTAGGTGGTGCCACCCATGTGGTGCCCCTAGGGGATGTGATGTAAAACCAGTCCCGTTGCCATAAGCCGAGCTCCTCTTGAAAAGAGCCTTCGGGCCATGGAGCGTCGTCCATCTTGCTTATTATAGCCCCTCTGCACTCAGCGTGCTGCCCCTCGATCATTTTCGGTTCCATTTTGAAAGTTTTTAGCCACAATCCGAAGTGGGGGTGATATGGAGGAAGGCCTCGCACACGACAATGAATGATGAGATCTAGAGGATGGACTCCGGAGCTAGGTCGTGGAACTCCAGTCCGTAGTAAAACATAAGCCCCCTCACAAAGGGATCGATAGGGAAGCCTAGTCCCCGAAGGAAGTGAGATGCGACCACCACGCTTTCACCGGGCTGGGGAGCGGGAACAGCTTGCCCTTGAGTAGGTAGTCTATGCGAGATTTCACCGGTTAGATAACTGGCATCTCTTAGCTTTCGCACATCTTCTTCCATAATGGAGGAAGGCATCCACCGGCCTTGAGGGTTGGAGCCGGACATCTTCGAAGGTCCGAAGCGCCTAAAACTAGAGCTTCGGGTGTTGGAACTCGAAACGAGGGGCGGATTTGATTGGTTTGAGAACAAGGGAGCCGGGCCTTGCTTCCTTTATAAAGGAAGTGAATACCAAGAGCCCTCCTCGTAACCGTTTGAGACTCGCTTTCAATTAGGGAGTCATACCTAAGTCATGGTTGGGTTACCCACGCCCATATTGATGAGAATCCCGGAATAAGGGGACACGATCTCTGCTTTGACAAGACGTGCCAAGAAAACCGCCTCGCTAAACGCGCTGAGGTGGAACGGTAAAATGAATAAAAGCCTGGCCGTGGCATGATGTCACGCCGCGGAATACATCAGCAGATCCGATTAGCGCAAATATTATTCTCTCTACGGTGGAATGTGGAACTTATTTTGCAGAGCCAGACACTACCCTGGTGTTCAACATCTTCTATGAAATATTTGGAGGAGGAACCCGCCTTGCAACGCCGAAGACAACTTGCGCGCCGGACTCGTCGTCATTGAAGCCTGGTTCAGTGGCTACTGAGGGAGTCCTGGATTAGGGGGTGTCCGGATGGCCGGACTAAGACCTTCGGCCGGACTCCCGAACTATGAAGATACAAGATTGAAGACTCCGTCCCGTGTCCCGATGGGACTTTCCTTGGCGTGGAAGGCAAGCTTGGCGATACGATATGAAGATCTTCTCCCATTGTAACCGACTCTGTGTAACCCTAGCCCTCTCCGGTGTCTATATAAACCGGAGAGTTTTAGTCCATAGGACGAAGAACAATCATACCATAGGCTAGCTTCTAGGGTTTAGCCACTCCGATCTTGTGGTAGATCTACTCTTGTACTACCCATATCATCAATATTAATCAAGCAGGAGTAGGGTTTTACCTCCATCGAGAGGGCCTGAACCTGGGTAAAAACATCGTGTCCCTTGTCTCCTGTTACCATCCGCCTAGACGCACAGTTCGGGACCCCCTACCCGAGATCCGCCGGTTTTGACACCGACAGAGGCTACCAAGGATAAACAACTAGATAGTTAGATCCCACACATACCAAGCATTCCAATAATATACACAGAATATGCTCGATATGTGCAAATACAACATGACTCTACAACTCAAGTATTTTATTGAATAGGCTTCGAGGAGCGAGATATTACAAACATGGGTCTCATGGCCCAACATTCAGAGCATACAATTCAAAGCACATGCGGAAGCTTATCATGTCTGAGTACAGACATCTACAAATGAAAAAGGCTAAAAAGCCTGACTATCTACCAGATCCCGCCGAGGGCACAAGATCGTAGCCGAGGTAATAAGCTAAATGTCGAAGTCCACGCGGAACTACTAGTGAGACTGAAGTCTCTTTGCAAAAACATAAAATAGGCAAACGTGAGTACAGATGTACTCAGCAAGACTGATTTACATGCTCACCGTTGTTCATGTTGCTTCCTGTTTGGAGTCTATGATGTAAGTGATACTGAGATGCTCATGTGGGAGGTCATTGTTTATGTGTCGTTCGTCCTGGGAATTGCATGCATTGTCTGTTTTTAAAGTTGTTGTGTATGTGAAAGATTCCATGTTCACTACATGCTAAATCTTTAACTCCTGGATATTCCATGTTCACCGGATGTTTACTTCGTCATGTGCCAACTTAAATGCTTAACTAGGGATAATAGTAATTAGTGGATGCTCTTTACACTACTACTATCGTGTGATGCTAAACAATATGCTCTTAATCTTTTGCTATATTCTCATCAAATGCACTGGGTTCACTACTTATCATTTGCCTTTCTACAAATATATCACAGTTTTGCCGTTACGAGAATGTTGTATGCATGGTTTCTTATTAGATCTCAAATTCTACAACTATTTTTCATTGTTAGGGAGAGTGTTATCTACACGGCTATACTTAATTATGTTCCTAACTTTTATTATTTATAACCTGCAGATGATGGCTTCATTCGTCAAAAGTTGGTCTACAAGAGCTCCAGGAGAAGAATCCAGCAATGTTTTTAGCTCACTGGAGCTGGTCATGTTGATATTTAGCTGTGCTTGTAGCTGAATAACTTACTGGTACTGCCAGATTGTAAAATATTTTGTCTGGCTGTTGTATGAAATATTATGTTTTATTTGCTATGATTGAATCTAGTTATTGCTTATTGCACAAATAGAGAACTCAAACGTGGGACCTAAACATCAGAATGGGAAAGAAACAACAGAAAATTGACAAGTGGGACCTAACCGGATGAGTGGGACCTGCTTCAAAATGGATTGTAAAAACACCGAGGCCCAAACAAGAAATGGACAGCAAAATGGCCAAAGGCCTATAAAATAAAAGTCTGAAATGTAGGGTTGGCCTATGTAGCCAACCAGAATTTACATCAACTAAAATAAAATAAAAGCTTAGTTACTGGGCTTGGCCCATATCAACGGTCGAATTGGACCGGGCTGATTTTAACCAATGACCTTTTCATTTGGTCGCAATTTTGCCACGTCGGATCGCAGACAGCTAGCGACCAAAACAGAAAGTCGTTGAACCAATGACCTTTTGTTTTGGTTGTAGCCTTGCACGACCTTCTCACAGAGAAGGTCGTTAATTTCAGTTTACGACCGCCAGCTTTTGACCTTCTGTTTTTGGTCACAAAAAGGTTGCAAATGAAAAACAATGACCTTTCAGTGACCAATATTGAGGTCGCAAGTTGACATATTTCTTGTAGTGATTCATCATGCAACAGTTATAAATTCATAGGGTGACACAGAACTAGCTCCAGTTTAACAATATAATGTAGGCATGTATTCCGAATATAGTCATACATGCTTATGGAAAAGAAGTTGCATGGCATCTTTTGTCCTACCCTTCCCTGGCAGCGGGGTCCTAGTGGAAACTAAGGGATATTAAGGCCTCCTTTTAATAGAGAACCGGACCAAAGCATTAGCACTTAGTGAATACATGAACTCCTCAAAGCACGGTCATCACCGGGAGTGGTCCCGATTATTGTCACTTCGGGGTTGCCGGATCATAACACATAGTAGGTGACTATAACTCGCAAGATAAGATCAAGAACACTCATATGTTCATGGAAACATAATAGGTTCAGATCTAAAATCATGGCACTCAGGCCCTAGTGAAAAGCATTTAAGCATGGCAAAGTCATAGCAACATGAATCTTAGAACATAATGGATACTAGGGTTCAAACCCTAACAAAAATAACTCGATTACATGGTAAATCTCATCCAACCCAGCACCGTCCAGCAAGCCTATGATGGGATTACTCATGCACGATGGTCATCATCATGAAATTGGTGATGGAGGATGGTTGATGATGACGATGGCGATGGATTCCCCTGTTCGGAGCCCCGAACGAACTCTAGATCAGCCCTCCCGAGGAAGAACATGGCTTGGCGGCGGCTTCGTATCGTAAAACATGATGAATCCTTCTCTCTAATTTTTTCTCTCCCCAAACGTGAATATATGGAGTTGGAGTTGAGGTCGGTCGAGGTCCAGGGGGCCCACAAGGTAGGAGGGCCCGCCCAGGGGGTAGGGCGTGCCCCCCACCCTCATGGCCAGGGTGTGGGCCCCCTTCAATTGATTCTTTCGCCAATATTTTTTATTAATTCCAAAAAGTGTCACCGTGAATTTTAGGTCATTCTGAGAACTTTTATTTCTGCACAAAAATAACACTGTGGCAATGCTGCTAAAAACAGTGTTAGTCCGAGTTAGTCCCATTCAAATCATGCAAATTAGAGTCCAAAACAGGGACAAAAGAGTTTGGAAAAGTAGATACGTTGGAGATGTATCAATCACCAGCCAGAAGAAGAAGAATAAGAAGAGCAACAAGAAGTGCAAAGATAAGGCAGTGATGACAGTTGAGGGGTTGGGCATGCCTAGTACCGGAAAGAAGGCAAAAGCCGAAGCCCCCGGCAAGGAAGCTGTCGCGTGCGCTGGCTGTCGGTAGGCCGTGGCTGCCAAAAAAGCTGGGAAGAGTGATGGGCCATACTGCAAGATCCATCGGACCAAGGGCCATGATCTCCAGGAGTGTCATCAAATTGAGCAGCTCGTCAATAAGAAGAGGGATGAGTATGAGAAACGAGATAAGGAAAGAGGTTAGAATGGTACTGGCGGTAAGGGCCAGGGCGGTGAAGCAAATCGCCCCGGCAAAGCTCCTCAGAACCAAGGGAAACCCGCCAGGGGCAGAGAGAAAGAGGATTGTGATGCTGGAAGTGATGAAGGGGATGAAGAGGAAACCAATGAATAGGAAGTCCAGAAAGCCACCAACGCCCTGTGCATTGACGGGGGTGCATCTTTGCATTCCTCTCACCGCCAACTTGAATAGTGGTCACAAGAAATCAATGCCGTGGAGTGAGTGGCTACTTCACAGAAACCACTCAAATGGTCACGCATGCCCATCATCTTTGATGAGGAGGATCATCCTGACCGTGCCACTGCGGTAGGGTGCCTGCCGTTGCTGGTCACCCCAACGATCTGCAACCTAAAGGTCACAAAGATGTTGCTTGATGGCGGGGCTGGTTTGAATCTGATCTCCCATGTTCTCAGCAAGCTTCAGATAGCAGAGGAAGAGCTTAGGGCCACTGGCACGTTTCAAGGAGTTAATCCCGGCAGGAGCCGTCCTAAGGGAAAGATCATGTTGCCCGTGACATTTGGGGGTGAGTTAAACTACAGGACCAAGAAGATTGTGTTTGATGTGTTCGACCTCCCCCTGCTGCACAATGGAATTCTTTGTTGCCTTACCCTGGCCAAGTTCATGGGGGCATCCCACTATGCCTACAACACCTTAAAGATGCCAGGCCCAATGGGCGTCATTTCCATTCCATCAGATAAGAAAGACGCGATGACATGCGTGGATAAGATGTATCGGGCCGCTGTCATGGCAGAGGCCGCCAAGGCAACGGTGCCCGCCAAGGATAGCAAAGGAAAGAACAAGGATTGGACTCCGGCAAGGAATCTGGGAAGCGTGCCCCTACCAAGTGCACGGCACCCATTGATGACGTGCCGGAGTGTTCCAACAGCAAGAGGGGCAAGGCTGCTGCACCCCATGTGAAAAAGGTCCTGACAGGGCTGACTGGCATTGATGGTACCTTCACTATCAGCACCACCATTGATGGCAAATAGGAAAGCACGCTCGTTGCCTTCCTATGGGTGAATGTCGATGTGTTTTCCTGGCAACCATATGATATCCCCGATGTTCCCAGGGAGATAATCGAGCACGACCTTGTTGTCTGCCCACATGCCCGAACCGTCAAGCCGAAGGTGCGAAAGCAGGCCTTGGAGCGACAACAGTTCATTTCTGAGGATATTAAAAAGATTGAGGCAGCTGGTTTGGTTAGTGGAGTACTACATCCAACATGGTTAGCGAACCCAGTGGTTGTGCACAAGACCAATGGGAAGTGGAGGTTGTGCATCGATTTCAGAGATCACAACAAGGCTTGCCCAAAGGATCCTTTTCCCTTGCTGCACATCGACCAGATTGTGGATTCCACCACGGGCTGTGATTTGCTTTCTTTCCTAGATGCATACTCTGGATATCGTCAGATCTTCATGTCCAAGGAAGACGAGGGGAATACCTCCTTCATCACCCCATGCAGTACGTACTGCTTTGTTCACATGCCTTTTGGATTAAAAAGTGTCGGGTATACTTTTGCAAGGGCAGTCCAGATTGGTTTTGAGCCACGGCCGCACAGAAATATCGAGGCTTATATGGATGATATTATGGTCAAAACCAAGGACAAATCCACCCTCATCCAGGATTTGGAACAGACATCTGCTAATCTGCGCAAGATCAACTTGAAGCTAAACCTGGAGAAGTGTGTGTTTGGCGTTCCCTCTGGCAAGCTTCTTGGTTTCTTTGTGCCCCCCCCCATGGAATCGAGGCCAATCCAGATAAGATCAAGGCTATAGAGCAGATCCAGGCACCCAGGACGCTCAAAGATGTGAGGCGTTTGACAGGGTGTGTTGCCGCGCTCAGCAGATTAATCTCCAAGTCTACCGAGTGCACCCTACTATTCTTCAAAATATTGAAGAAGGCAGGACCCATGATGTGGACCCTAGAGGTAGATGCAGCGCTGCAGGAGCTGAAGACTTACTTGTCCTTTGTGCCCACATTGGTAGCCCCTAAACCACAAGAGTCGTTGCTGCTATACTTAGCTGCAACCAATCAAGTGGTTAGTGCAGCCTTGGTGGCATAGTGGGAAGTAGAGGAAACAGAGAATAAGCAAGGCCCGACAGGATCAGATGAGAATCAGGGCAGAGAAGAGCACGGCAGCATGAGTGACCCAAAGGTCACGGCAAGGAAGAAACTAGTGCAGCGCCCAGTGTACTTCGTCAGCTCCTTGCTACAGGGGGCTAGATTGAGGTACTCTGGCGTGCAAAACTTGATTTTTGGCCTCATCATGGCCTCAAGGAAACTTCGCCATTACTTCCAAGCCCATGAGACTACAGTTGCCACCCGCTTCCCGTTGCAAAGGATACTCCGGAACCCATAGGCTACTGGAAGAATAGTGGAGTGGGCTTTGGAGTCATCCAGCTTTGGCTTGAACTTTGAGAGCACTTCAACAATCCAGAGAAGGGCATTGGCAGAGTTTTTTGCAGAATGGACGCCAACCCCTAATGAAGGGGTGATTGAGACAGCTATTCCCGGCAAGAAGCGCCCCAAGAATGGATCATGTATTTTGATGGTGCTTTCTCCCAGCAAGGTTCAGGGGCTGGCATGCTTCTCGTTGCTCCAACTGGCGAGCACCTGAAGTACGTCATACAGATGCATTTTCCACGAGAGGAAGCGACCAACAATATAGCAGAGTATGAAGGGCTCCTTGCCGGACTCAGGATTGTTGTTGAATTGGGAATTAAGAAGCTGATCGTTCTAGGAGATTTGCAACTTGTGGTGAGACAAGTCCACAAGGATATACCAAAGTCCATTGATGGAGGCATACGTTGAGGAAATGAGAAGATTGGAGGATCACTTTGACAGATTGCAAAAAGGGCATGTACCCCGTGCGGAAAACAGCATAGCTGATCATCTGTCAAAGTGAGTTGTACAAAAGCTCCCTGTGGAACCAGGAACTTTTGTTCTCCATATTACTCGGCCCTCCGTATCCCCGGCAACAATGGCATAGAAAAGGAGAAAGTTGGACTCCAGTAAGCCTCTCCTGGTAGAGCCCCACGGAGCTCCTGGCAGGGACCCTGCCGGGAACAACTCGCCATCACTTGCCTAGTTGCACCCTCCTGCCGGACCACTGGTCCCCGCCATCGAGGAATGCCATGTCGGTGTTATGAGAACGGGGCCCCCAGACTTCCCTGCCCACGGCCTGCAGCGTGGCTCAACCAGTGGCCCAGTGCGGCCCATCTTCATCAACCAAACACTCAAGACCCTCGCGAGGGGCCAAATCTCGCGGGGCGGACGATGCAAGGCCTCCTCAGGGGCGGCCTCACCAGACAGGCTCGCGAGGAGGCGGAGAAATCAAGGAAAGGGGTACCTCGCGAGGTGCCCATGACGTAAGCCATGACTATCAAGGCCAGGCGGGCGCCAGGCGGGCGCCAGCCCACGCACTATCCTCGTTTCCTCTTTGGTGCGAAGGGGGCAAGTGCAGGCGCAGAGTACCGAGGCATCAGTCAAAGGTTTCCTTATCGGTGCAACGAGACCAAGACCAGCAGAGCGGCAGGACGGAGGTCACCATGGAGCGCAAGATGGCGTCATCACCAGTGCCTTTGGCAGGCGAAGACCACCTTTAGTCAGGATAGCTTGTACTAGATGTCCCCTTTCAAAAAGGCCATTGATGGATCCCTTCCTGCTCAATATTTGGGAAGAGGGACAGGGCCTCTATAAATAGAGCTAGCCACCACAGTAGTGAGGGGGATCCAAGTTGAGTCCATCCGCACACGACACCAACCCAAGAACGCCTCTCCTCGCAAGGCTGTTCTTCCCTTGTAGTATTCATCATCAGCCCAAGAGGCAATCCACCACGCCACACACTGGATTAGGGTATTACACCACAACGGTGGCCCGTACCAGTATAGACCTCGTGTCTCTTGTGTTGTTCATCGATCTAGCTTAGAAATCGCGACGAGGCTGAGGGCGTGTTTTGGTAGGGAGAGATCTTTGTGTGCACCCCAGTGTTCGAACCTTAAGGGTTTTGCCGGAACCCGATATCCGACATTTGGCGCGCCAGGTAGGGGTGCGCCGAAATCTTCTTTCCGCTAATCTGCGTTCCATTGCTTCATCGCATCCATGGCAGACGCTCGCCGAGCCCGCACTAAGCGCCAAGCTGCTCTCGCCACCCGCGTCGCCCAGACGGCTCCCATCGGCGGGCCTCCTCGTTGTTCTCCGTCACCTGCCGCCAATGCCGCCACCGACCTGGTGGGGAACGAGCAACAAGCATCTTTGCTGCACCCCTCGGTGCGGCAGGAAGCCCGCACCGCCAGTCCATCGCTGACCCCAGCTAGTTCGTCATCTCACACTTGTCACGCCCCCACGGACGCGCAAGCCGCGTTGCTCCTGGCACGTGAGCTCCTGCACTATCGCCCCGTCGACGACCTCTACGAAGAGTGGCTCGCTTGCATCACCAAGCTCGTCGGCGCCGCAAGGGGCTCTCCCGCGTTGTTCCTCTTGCTGCCTCGCCCTCCATCATGCATGGGCGACGCGGCTCAAGGAGCGCCTCCGCCACCTCCTCCCCAAGAAGGCACCCTGGCTCCAAGGCGCACGGCCCCTGGACGTGACCCACCCCATCCAGCGCCCACGCGACAAGAAAGAAGCTGCCAAGAAATCCCTCGACCTCAAGAAGGGGCTCACGTGCTTCCTGCACCAGCACGACAAGACCGCGTCCCTACACCAGTGCGCCAAGACCCCATGCTGCCTATGGTGGCAGTACGCGGGTACCACCAGGAGATGGCCCCGCGTTAGCAAAAGGCTCCGGTGGCCACGGCAGGTTGCCGTGCCTTCACCATCGAGTTGCGTAGCGTCGCCTGGCCGGGAAAGTACAAGCCGGACCTGCCTCCTTGCTACGACGGCACTGCCGACCCCGCGGAGTTCCTGTAGCTCTACGAGATGGGCATTGAGGCGGCCAACGGAGATGAAAAGTTCATGGCGAACTGGTTTCCCATGGCGCTCAAGGATGGTGCTCGCACCTGGCTCCTAAACCTGCCTCCCGGCTCGATCTCCTCCTGGGACGAGATGCGCAGCCGCTTCATCGCCAACTTCCAGGGCACTCGCGACCATTCCCTGGCCGCAGGTGACCTGCCCCACATCAAGCAGCAGCCTGGAGAGACCCTGCAGATATACATCCAGCGCTTTAACAACGCCCGCCTCAAGATCCACAAGGTAACGGACGAAGCCATCATCTCAGTGTTCTTTGATGGCGTCCGCGACGTCAAGATGAAGGAGGATCTAGCCATCCACGAGGAATTGTGCACATCCCTGGAGCTATTCAACCTGGCGATCAAGTGTGCCAGAGCTCAGGAAGGTCGCCTCTCCCTCCTCGAGCTTCCAGCTGCTGACCCAGAAGAGAAGAAGGCCAAGGCCAAGGACGTGAAGCGCAAAGGAGCAGCCGTGCTCGCAGTAGAGCCAGACACGAAGCGCGGCAGGGACCAGCTGGAGTCGTCTATTTGCAGCCGACCGTTCTGCGCCTACCACAACCTCCACGCCCACAACACCAACGAGTGCCAAGAGCTCAGGGTCGTTGGAGAAGGATGCTTCGGTTAACGCCCCGAGCGCAATGACCGGGGCTACGGCCGAGGAAGAGGACAAGGCGGAGGACGATGGGATGACTGTGGCCCTCGCCAGGAGTGGCGTGACCGACCTCGTGAGGATCGCTGGCAGGACCAGCCTCGCGAGGGAGCCTGGAGGGGTCAGCCTGGCGAGGATCGCCCGCAGGGAAATGCAGGCCTTCCTCCTCTACCGCCGCCGCCAAGAAGGAACGACGACTTCCACCAGGACGAGGGGGCTGGGGGCTTCCAGGAGCCATGTGATATCGCTTGCATCTTGGGTGGAGCTCACGCCCCATCCTCTCAACGCATCTTCAAGCAGTTTGCTCGCGAGGTGAATGCAGTCCTTCCCAGGCTTGAGGACACGCGCCCGCTTAGGTGGACCAAGTGCGCCATCACTTTCAGCTCAGCAGATCAACTCAAGTGTGCGGCTACCGCTGGTGTCCTCCCGATGCTTTGTTCTACAATCATCGGCAACATGGAAGTTACCAGGATCCTCATCGATGGCGGCGCAGGGCTCAACGTTCTATCCGTTGAGACGTTCAACAACCTTCAAGTGCCATATGATCAACTTCAGCCTACCAAGCCCTTCTCAGGAGTTACTGACGGCTCCACCACCCCGACAGGGCAGGTCTGCCACCCTGTCACCTTCGGACAGCGCAACAACTACTACACCGAGCTCATCGACTTCGACGTTGCCCACATCCGCCTGCCATACAATGCCATCCTCGGGTATCCAGCCCTGGCCAAGTTCATGGAAGTGACCCACCACGGCTACAACGTCCTCAAGATGCCAGGAAGCGGCGGAGTCATCACAGTCTCCTGCAAAGAGAAGGATGCGGTGTGCTCCCTCGAGCGAGCCTTCCAAGCTGCATCAATCGAGGACCCGGGCAGCAAGGGCGAGAACCCTCTTGAGGCAATCCCCAAGAAGAAGAAGATATCGCCCAGCTCAAGGCCTCAGGAGGTTGGCATCTCAGAAGGTGTCGCATCAGGATCCGCGCCCGTGCAAGGGGCGCCTCCTTTCATCGCATATGAAGGCGCGCCCGGCGCCCTCCTCGGGCAAGGCTCGGGGGCTCTCTTCTGGAGGGCCTCAGACTTTGCCAAAATCACAAGGGAGGTGCTCGGGCACCACTTGGAGGCGTGCTTCACGACACGTTTCCCTGAGGAAGGCACAGGGCGTGGGAAGCCCAACCCTCAGGAGTTCATCACCAAGGCCACTCAGGAGCTTCAGGAAGCAAGAGTCATACGCGGCGACCACCGTTTGCCTGGCGTAGCTCCCCATCCAGGCGAGGATGGTGGGCTGCGCGTCTGCATCGATGTCCCAGGGCTCAACCGAGCCGCATCTCAGGAGCACCTCTGGCCTTCGCGCATGGGACGCTGCGAGGGTCCGCCGCACAACTATGTTTGCATGCCTTCCGGCCTGCCGAACGCGGCTACCACCCATCAGCGCCATCTGCAGAGCATTCTTGCGGCTCAGGAGGCCAGGCACCACGCTGTCCTAGCAGAGATGGAGATGGTCCTCCAGGAACCGCCTGGACCCCCCAGAGCCTCTAGAGGCTCCGGGCTCTGGTGGCTCGTGAGGATCGGCCTCTTCGTCGCGCATCTTCAGCTACACCAACACCCCGTCTACAATGGTACCAGGTGACATCTTCCGAGTTCATTTCAGCTGCTCTCGTGGCTCGTGAGGATCGGCCTCTTCATCGTGCATCTTCAGCTACTCCAACACCCCCTCTACAATGGTACTAGGTGACATCTTCCGAGTTTATTTCAGCTGGGAGCGCCCTCAGGGCTGCATCATTCCCAGGGCGCGTGGGTCTGTCCCTGCGGCATGTATCCCTTTTGCTTATGTCTTTAGTTTACCTTGCTATGGGTGCCCCTCGGGCTGCATCATCCCCAAGCCACTCGCGCCTGACCCAGTGGCATGTATCCCTCCTACATTTGCCTAAGCTTATTTGCTTTCTATGCTTAACCTGCTTGTGATTATCGCCCACTCGATTGACATCTACCTATGGAACCGTTCGCTCTGGCACGACGCTTGCGCATGGGTCTGTCCCTGCAATGTCGACAAATCTGAGTGGTCGAGCTCTAGCCCGCGGCAGCCCCGCACGCGTCACCTCACCAGGCCCTCAGTTCCCTCACAACTCTCTTGGAGCAACGAATGGCCGGTCAGCAATCATAAGGGCAACCCGTGCTTTTCTTGTGTTGGTTTACAGGAACCTCCTCAGGTCTATAGCGGGTGGCACCATGAGCTCTCTCTCTCTTTCCCATGTGATTCGCTTGTGCATTAAAAGGGGGGCTCCTGAGCATCGTGACTCAAGAGCTCTTACTGGCTCTCCAGCCCTCACCCCATGGCCTTGTCCACGGCATCGCGACCTGGCATACTAGCGGTGGCTGAGCTCGCTCGAGGGCCAGGACCTTAGGATGTAGAGCATGAAGGAGAGTGTGGGGAAGAACGGGGAAGCTCGCGAGGGCCTAACCTAGCTGCACCACAGCTGCCAACGTACAAGTCCGTCGCAACACGAAGGAACAACCCCATATTTTCAAGATAAGTTTCATGCCTGGAACAGCTAATCGTTGCGACGCAAAATCCTCATTTCATGCGGCTCTGTGACGGCAACATTGCCTTCCTTTCTCACCTCTCAATAGCTGCTTGCGCACTAAAGGGGACCTCCTGGGGCTCTTACTGGACCTCGGGCCGCTCACCTCCTGGCCTTGACCACGGCATCGCGACCTGGCATACTAGCGACGGCTGAAGCCTGTCTGGGGATCGGGACCTATCAATGTAGAGCATCAAGTCGTCGCGAGGTTAGAAAGGGGAGACCAAGCCGGGACAGGACAAGCATTCGCGCGATTTCATAATAAGGATTGCATCAACAAAAGACATCGCAGACCCTTTACATGCCCCCACGGGGTGTTTTCTGGATTCCTCACA
This sequence comes from Triticum aestivum, assembly GCF_018294505.1. Classification (NCBI taxonomy): domain Eukaryota; kingdom Viridiplantae; phylum Streptophyta; class Magnoliopsida; order Poales; family Poaceae; genus Triticum; species Triticum aestivum. The sequence goes on along the minus strand of NC_057801.1, from coordinate 364,088,258 downwards.
GGGAACAAAAGACGAGAACCCTAATGAGCCCTAACTACCCGCGCCTCCATGGCCAACGCCATCATCAACAATGGGCCACGGGAGGCCGGCGCCAACCCCATCCAGATCAGCTGCGGCGACGGCCTGATGCAGCCGCCTTGCTCCGAGCACGGCACAAGCTTGTGGACACATAGCTGTCGTCGCTCGTCTTCGGAGTCATGAAGAGGTCGGGAGAGTCGCCGGACTCCCAAGCGTCTTTGCTGCTGCCGGAGGAGCCGTTGGGAGAGCGAACTGCAGGCCTAGCCCCTGCCTCGTCGATGTCCCAACTACCTCCTCTGGGGCAGCACTCCAGGCGGAGGACTTCTGCGTCGAAGACCTTGAAGAACATCAAGGAGGCGCCATCGTATTCAAAGTGAATCACGAGGGTGCACCCCACTCGGCGGACCCGGCGACCTCGCCCTAGCCTCGGGTCATGAAGACCTTGCCCGAAGCGACAACTTCAACCTCCGCTTCGGTCGTCAGAGTGCCGCAGTCGGCGTGCTGTAGCCAAAGCTCGAGAGGCCCACTCGGAAGCATCTTGGTGGCGAAGAACGAGGGAAGCGGATCCAGGAGCTTGGAGGCATCGCCGCATGAAGCATGAGCTCGCGACAGGAGTCCGCGGCATGGACTCCAGGAGCAACAATGCGCGCCTCCATGGCTCGTCGACCATGTCTGTGGCGTGAGCGGTGTTACTCGTCGCCCCTTTCTCCAGGGCCCTTGGCCTGGGTGTACAGGGGTAGCGGGAACCCAGGAGGTGGCCACTTGCACCAGGGCCTCGTCATCTTGGGCCTCGCAACCTCATCACGGTGGCATGGGACCGGCTGTTTCTTCGGCGGGAGCGGATCAGGTCCCTCCCGGGGAGCTTTCCTCTTCTCTTCGGCTGAGAATCTGCGGATCGGCACCATTGTTGTCGAATATGGAGATGGAGCAAGGAAGAAGAGGCAGGCGGAGCAAGAAGAGATGGGCAATGCGGGCTCTCCCCCCTCTGTACTTATAGCCCGAGGGAGGCCAACCGTCGACCTCCATGATCGTAGGTAATGATGACTCTTTTTGCATGCAGCCGGGACTCGTCAAGTCGGGCAGTTGCCGAGGCAGCATGGGGAAGAAGAGACGCCCACATCCAATCAGTCGTCACACGTCGACCAAGACTACGGGTTGTGGGGGCCCGCGGCGCTCCGCACTTGCCCTTTGGCTTCGCTGCTAAGCCAAGTCCGAGCGCGCCTTGGGCCCTGGGGCTACTGTTGGCGTTCTAGGAATAGGGGTCCCCAGACATGCCTGCCTGCGGCCTGCAGCGTGGCTCAACTAGTGGCCCAGTGCGGCCTGTCTTCATCAACCAAACACTCAAGACCCTCGCCAGGGGCCTAGCCTCGCGGGGTGGACGACGGAAGGCCTCCTCAGGGGCGGCCTCCCCAGGCAGGCTCGCGAGGAGGCAGAGAGATCAAGGCAAGGGGTACCTCGCGAGGTGCCCATGATGTAAGCCATGACGATCAAGGCCAGGCGGGTGCCAGGCGGGCGCCAGCCCGCGCAGTGTCCTCGTTTCCTCTTTGGCGCAAAGGGGGCAAGCGCAGGCGCAGAGTACCGAGGCATCAAGCAAAGGTTTCCATATCGGTGCAACAAGACCAAGACCAGCAAAGCGGCAGTACGGAGGTCACCATGGAACCCAAGATGGCGTCATCACCAGTGCCTTTGGCAGGCGAAGACCACCTTTAGTCAGGATAGCTTGTACTAGTTGTCCCCTTTCAAATGGCCATTATTGGATCCCTTCCTGCTCTATATTTGGAAAGAGGGCCAGGGCCTCTATAAATAGAGCTAGCCACCACAGTAGTGAGGGGGATCCAAGTTGAGTCCATCCGCACACCACACTAGCCCAACAACACCTCTCCACACGAGGTTGTTCTTCCCTTGTACGGTTCATCATCAGCCCAAGAGGCAATCCACCACACCATACACTGGATTAAGGTATTACACCACAACGATGGCCCGAACCAGTATAAAACTCGTGTCTCTTGTGTTGTTTATCGATCTAGCATAGAAATTGCAACAAGGCTGAGGGCGTGTTTTGGTAGGGAGAGATCTTCGTGCGCACCCCAGTGTTCGAACCTTAAGGGTTTTGCCGGAACCTGATATCCTACATGCTCCCCCGCGAGCGGGGAGCTGCCGCTAGTCCTTGTTTCCGAGCCCAGGCTCCAACCTGGGCAAGGCACATAGTCCACTTCCTCCAAACCGGAGAACTTCCCGATGAGACAGATGAAGCTGAAAGAGGAGCCCGAAGGGCCAGTATGTACCAATTTGTCAATAACATTCTATACATAAGAAGGCCCAATGGTGTGAAGTTGAAGTGCATCTACCGGGAAGGAGGAAAGGAACTGCTGGCGGAGATCCACAAAGGCATGTGCGGCTCCCACATTGGATCAAGGGCATTTTTGACTATAATGGATCAAGGGCATTAGTTGGGAAAGAATTCCAGCAAGGATTCTATTGGCCCACAGCCCTCCAAAATGCGGTTGAGCTAGTCACCAAGTGTGAAGCATGCGAGTTCCATTTCAAAAACATCCATCTGCCAGCACAAGCTCTTTAGACAATCCCTTTGTCATGGTCGTTTTTGGTCTGGGGGCTTGATATCCTCGGCCATTTCCCCGAGCTGCCGGGGCTTTGAATTCTTGTTCGCTGTAATTAACAAGTTTACAAAGTGGCCAGAATTAGCTACCATGAGAAAGGTGAGTGCTCAGTCAGCTATCAACTTCTTGAAACATTTGTTGTGCCGCTTCAGAGTTCCAGCCCAGATCATCACTGACAACGGCACCCAATTCAAGAGTCGTGCCTTCATGCACTATGTTCATGCCCTCGGAAGCAAGATCTCATTTGCCTTTGTTGCACATCTCAGAAGCAATGGACAAGCTGGGAGGGCGAACGCTGAAGTGCTATGCGGACTCAAGACAAGAACATTTGATAAGGTGCAGAAGTGCGGCAGATGATGGATTGACGAGCTACCAGTGGTTCTTTGGTCCCTCAAAACGACACCAAATCAAGCTACTGCACAGACTCCCTTCTCCCTAGTCTATGGAGCAGAAGCAGTTATCCCACCGAACTCATTTATGGGTCTCCTCGAGTGCTTGCCTACGATGAAGTTGCGCAAGATCAGCACCGCTGTGAGCCGCAGGGTTCATGCCCGGTGTTTTGAGGAAGGCGACCTTGTCCTTAGGCGCGTTCAGTCCGCCAAGTGCGCAAACAAGTTGACGCCGAATTGGGAAGGCCCTTACCGGGTAGTACGAGTCACCAGACCTGGCGCAGTCTGTCTGGAGACCGGGGATGGCATTAAATTGCAAAACTCATAGAATATTGAGCATCTCTGCAAGTTCTACCCGTAAGGCTCAGCTGTCGGGACCTACTCCGCAACCACCCTTTTGTACAGGCCTTGCCTCAGTTGCATTTAACTCCTCGTACAAAGCCAGGCGTAGACCATGAGGAACAGAGAAATAAACAAAGTGCTGGGGGCCCCCGACAAGTTGCATGCATGCATAAGCATATAATTAGCGTTGCTTCGGTTAGGATGGTAGCAGTGGCCTTTGATGAAGAGAAGTTGGCAGGGGGCTAGTCCCTCATTACGATTTTTGCCCGGCAAGCATAGCTCCCAGCAGAAAAATAGAGGGTACCAGCACGATAGCCTGCCAGGGAAACTCGTTTATTTTTAAATATAGAGGCATTTTACCTCTGCATGGCCATATACATGCATGAGTCCCCGACAAGGTTTATCTTTTTCATTGATATGCTTCAATCAAGTACACACCTTACAGGATACAAACATGGATTCAAGAGATTACATTATTTCAACTGAAATTTGGCATGTGCCTACAGGTTTAAGATTGAAAAAAGATAAGTGCCCCGTAAACTCCCCTCCCTGTTCCTCATGCCCTAGGTAGTGCGGTGGTAAGAGAAGGAGGTAGGAGCAATGCCCAAGGGGGAGTCCGTCCTGATCCCATCGTGGCATACCGGACGCAGAGCCTGACAAGATTAGGAGTGGCAAGGCTGCGAAGGAGGAGGGCGGAAGGAGTAGCTCGACGGCGCCCTGGTCCAGCAAGAAGACACAGCTCAAGCGACAGTGGAGTCATCCACCAAAGCTCAGCTGGAAGACTGCTGGAGGAGGCGAAGGTACCAAGAGAGTGGCCCCCTCCCCAGCGAGGCCGGTGATGACAGTGCCGGGGAGGAGGGGAAGAACGGAAAGACGAGGCGACAGGTCGCTAGTACAAGACGAACGCATCGGTGCGATTGTACTCCAACCTGATGACATGCCTCCTACCTTCTCCATCTTCCCTGGCTTCACCTTCATCAACACCTCTTCGGGGAAACGTTGGCCTCGCGGTCCGGGACTCCTCCTGAAGAGATGGCATGTGGCCAAGATGGCCAGAGCGCCCAAGACACACCGCTCCCCACCTTGGCGGGCAGGAAGACACCCTCCTCATCAACATTAACCCCAGTTCCAAGGAAAGGGACAATACTGGGATTTCTAACGATCCCAAGCCCTTCTCCTTGGACTTGGACCAGACCCACTCCCCGGGCACCATCACCATTACTTGGCATCATCAACTCCAAGCTAGGGATCGAGGCCCAGCTCCAGGCTCCCCCTTTAAGCATACTCAAGACAAAGCAAAATGGACGCCTCCACTCCTCCCCCGCTCCTCCTTTTATAGGCGAGTTGGGGGCTGGGGGCTGATTCCCCGGCGAGTGATCACCGTCCTCCTCCACCAATCCTAGAAGACCGGGGGCCCTGCCTTGACACCCCTCTGCACCATGCGCCTTTACGTACCCTGCTTGATGCAAGCGGCATACATGGAAGAGGATATGGGCGTGATGGGAGGAGTGAATTGGTGGTTACCTGCCCGTGCGTCAAAGTCATTCATAGGCCATTACGATAATGGCCCCACCACCATTGCCGTTACACGATGCGCGGAAATACCGGAAACTAGCCCAGCCTCAAGATGATGATGAAGTAAGGAAGATCTCATAGTACGAAGACACCTCAGCACTCTTGCATGTGCACTAATTAGGTCCTACCCCGGCGACGCCCGGTGGTGCGAGCATGCCAGGCTCGGGGGCTTCTGTCAGTGCAACAAACAACCATGGGTCCATTGCCCAGACTGTGCACATGCACGAGGACAAGTTCACAACACCGTAATCAACTCGGGCAGGATGGATCAATTCCCTCGAAAGATCCAAGCACAGATCAAGAAGGCCAAGACTAGCTAGAGGGGCAAGATACTGCTAAGGGAAAAACCTCCCCTGCTGGGCAAGCGAGCCTGGCGGGAGCAAGGTTAACCCCGAAAGCGAGCCTCTCAGAATCAGCAAAGGCAAACCACTCCACCACACCACCTCACCACGACATACGTCATCGATCAGTGCGGTGTCAAGCTCCAAAGTGACTAAGTGGCTGCTAAATGCCACATGGCAGCCACTTCCTACAGAAAATACCTACAAGCGACACCCGTCCTGCGACATGTCGAGCGGGCAGGTGCCAAGCTGGCGAATCAGACCGGCAGGGCATGCCGGGCAAGCTATGACATGACATGGAGCGGCGCATTTAATGCGCTCTATCAGCCTGCAGAGTTAGGTATGATAGCACTGTTTGCTGTCTAATCACTGCATAAAGATTGGGTTGCCACCGTGGTGACCCCTTAATCTATAAAACGAGGCCCATGGCAACCATAGAAAGGATTCGGACCCTTGTAGACTCGTATGTGCGTAGCCGTTCTTGTCCCAAGGCAACCCTGTCGGGCAAGAGCGCTGAGTTTTTCCACCACCATCCACCATCAATCCACCAAAGCAAGAGTAGGGTTTTATGGCTCGCGGTGGCCCGAACCTGGGTAAAGACTGCCCGTGTGATCTCTGACGTGCCGCATCATGCTCCTCCTCTCTTTGTGCAAATGCCATCCCCCCGCCAAACTAGAAAGGGCCTCATAGCCCCATAGGTGGTTGTGGTTCCCCACGACACTTTCCGGTCCAGAATTCCCGGTGCCGACATTCTACCTCTTTATGTGACTCTTGTAAAATAAGAGAGAAAAGGTATGAGAATTGCTCCATAAAGTGTAATAACAACCCATAATCAATAAATATCAACATAAAAACATGATGCAAAATGTACGTACCAGCTCACCTCGGGAGGATACCGACGTCTAGCCACTGAATGATTCTATATTGATGACGAGCCAGTCCGGCCAGGACACACCCCATTCTCTATGGAGCCCCCAAAGAGGCGATGCAGCTAGAGGCCCAAGAGCCCTACCTCAGAAGAAAGTGCCAAAGTAACTGAGCTAGCGGCTCAGTAACGCAACTGACTCGCACTGGTGTAACCATTATTGACGTAATGGCCACAGCGATAGACCGAAGAGTCTAGCCACTTCGGCAGCGCCCCCGGTTATTGGGCGAGTACAATGGGACCATGATTCTTCATGAACCATTCATGAGAGCTTTCATGATCGGGCATATTTTGGGACAATACTGGCCGAAATCTATCAAGGGACGGCCGAAGACTTCGCCCAACGACAGTTCCGCAAGGGGATGTCTTATTATAATCTTGCTAAAATAGTAAGTTCGCATTTTCAGCTCCCCTCCTTCCTTAAGTTTGTATCAATGTCTAACCCTCCTTGTACTTTAAGCTGAGATGGAGGCGTTATCTTGAGAGTGTAAAAAGCCCGACACCTGAGCCGGAACAGCACTACCGAGCAGAGGGCCCCTTATTCAACAAGGACGAAGAACTGGCCCGTATTTATGAAAGGAGAAGGTTTTTCCCAGAGAGCCTTGATGGCTCAAGGGTTGTTGTTACCCCTGACGCGTCAGGGATGAGGCCGTCTTCATCTGTAACACTCCCTTCCTCAACTTGAAAGAGAGCCCCTCGTCCTCTAGCCCCTAGTCGTCTGACATCTCCTCCAAAGGGACGGCTCTCAAAGCACCCATGTAGAAAACGGTTCCGCAAGAAAGGGTCCCCCTTGAGGTGCAAGAAGCTCAAGCCGAGGTCACAGGGGTGGGCGAAAGCGCCCCTTCGATCGCTACATAATTCTTAATCACTGCCAATGCTAGGGCATGTCGGGTATTTAACTTACCTGATCACTTTGCAGACAACCCTCAGCGATGTGTGTGAGAGTTGCGGGAGCTACGGCTTCACCTAGGGAGGCGGGAACCCATGTACTCATTGGCATTATATCCCAAGCCCTCGACCCAGGACTCGGTGACCATCTCAGCTACCCCCTCTGAGGTCCAAGGTGTAGCAAATTGATACGTCTCCAATGTATCTATATTTTTTTATTGTTCCATGCTATTATATTATCAATCTTGGATGTTTTACATGAATTATTATGCTATTGTATATCATTTTTGGGGACTAACTTATTAACCTAGTGCCCAGTGCCAGTTGCTATTTATCCCTTGTTTTTGTCTTTGCAGAAAATCAATACCAAATGGAGTCCAAATGGAACGAAACTTTTAGACGATTTTTCTTGGACCACAAGACACCCTGGAAGCTTCGGGAGGAGGCCAAAAGAGCCACGAGGTGGCCATAAGCTCAGGGGGCGCCCCCAATCCCACTATTAGGGAAAAGCCTAGCAGTAGCGTGGGTATTAGGTGTAACAGTAGCGCGGGCAGCCGCACTACTTTTACGGCGCTACAGCTAACCTGTAGCAGCATCAGTGCCCTTCCCACGCTACTGTTATACATGCGTTGCAGTAGCAAGCTCCTGAGCAACGCACTGCTGCTAATTGCTGAGCGCTTTGAATTAAGCCATGCTACTGGTAAGGGCGCGCTGCTGCTAACTTTTCTCCCCTCGCTACTACTAGTTTTATTAGTTTCTGATTTTTTTCTACATATTTGTTTTGTATTTGAACAGGATTTATACAATAATCTTTAGCACATACCAAGTCATCATCATACACATACTAATGTAATCATGGCATATACATACAAATAGTCTCATTAAATCATGTCATCATCCAACACAAAGTGGTGCCTCGTCATCATCTCAAAAATAGCGATACAAGTCTCGAATACTTGCAACTACATCGTCATCCATCTAAACAATGATATACGCGAGAAGAGCTATTACTATGAGTGAGAGCGGAACTATGCAGTACATGAGGCGGCAGTTATCAGTCCTCTCTCGCGCTAGCATGAACCTCAAGTAACTGCTTCTTGTCAGCTTTTGAAGCCTTTATGGCTGGCGCCCGAGACCCCCTCCACTTGCGCCTGACACTCAAGCCACTCGTCGTACACTCCCTGAACCTTCCCTTTGTACATGACATAACACTGCTTCTTCGCCATCAAGAATCTAGGTGCCTATTAGAGATGCATCTTCATCAACAGAATGTATAATCATATATGCAAAAAAATATAATTGAGCAACACGAAAAAGAAAGGGTTAGCAGCTAGATGCAACATATAGTAAACATACAAATAATGTACACAGTTTCATCATGCGCAAACTAATTAACTAGAGGTACAAAGTCATGGTACCCAAACTAACAAAGTAGCCTTATGCATGTTTGGCAGGGATCGTGGACATCACAAAGTTCCATCGCGACATAAACTATACAAGTTCAACCGACACATATCATCATCATCATCGGCATTGAAAATCACTAGAAGTTCCATCCTTCCATATCATCGAGGATGGTCCCTAGCTTCTTGAATGGCGTGAGGTCCTGACGTTGCATGCCTATGCGAGTTCGGACGTCAGCTCACGATATAGGGCCGTGGTGGAACATCCCCTTCTCATCGACGACTTCTTTCGTGATGATCATTCCAATGTCCCTCTAGATGGGAAAGAAGTCATCTCTAAGTTTAAAATCCGCTTCTGCATGTGATTCTACCCACTCGTGGATATGATCATTGTTTCTACTTGTCATGCAAAGCTTTTGGTGATCCGTTGTGAACTCCATCATGAGATTGAGGAGGTAAAATTCATCATTTTTGCTTGGCTTTGGGACATGGATGCAGCAGAAGTTAGTTTTATGCGAGAAACCCGTCTTCTTGTGCCTCAGTTTCCTGATCTGCCAGTGGCCACCCCTCAAGCTGAAGCCTTCGAGAGCATCATCTAGAATATTCATTATGTTGGTGTAACCCTTCTTCTCGTAGTTTCTGGTAGGGTCGAAATACACGACGTGGTAGACTTGCGGGTAAATAAAAATAAGGACGACGCACCCATTGCTGCGGGGAAGAAACACCTCAAATTATTCTCCATATGAGCGAGAAGGAATGATTGAAATTTATGAAAGGATTGTCCGGCACTGACTTACTTTGGATGATAAGGTAGGAGGACAATTTCCTGGTCCTTATTCTGTACACTGAAGCTTTCGAGGTACTCCCTACCAGTTTTATGCTAAAAGTCGCCGAGATTCTAGAAGGACTCATGCATGTAGTACGGATCTGCCACACAGATTTGTGAGGCTTATCTCTCTTCATGACGGAGCTCATATGTAGCGCAAAAAGGTGGACGATTGTACAATCGAGCCACCTTGCCAGAAACATCTCGAAGATATGGTCAAACCGCAGGAAGAACACCTCCATGGGTCGTGTGTCGATGTAGCACTTCCCCTCAGGCATGCGAGCCTAGTATGTTGGATATCCTGGATCATTCGAGGCTAATAGGCTTTTCTCAGTCAACATCAGATGGTCGTGCAGTCTCCTAAGATCCCCTGATATTGCCTCCAGTGGTTTTGACGGTAGCATCGGCTCGCCCCTGACATGGAACATGGCCGCACCTTTGACAGGTGCACGCTCTTCAAAGTCCACCGTCCGACTACTACGTGCTCTGGCTTGTTTGTAGGCAGCAGAGCCTCTCTTCCCCGGTCTCTTCTTCTCCTTTTTCTGGGGCTGACCTTCCACACCCTTCCTTAACCCCTTCCCTAGTGTTGTCGGGCTAAGCACTGTACGACCCCCGGCTAGTTGAGCATGTGTTGAGGCGGCATCTTCAGGCGTGTCCTGTGAGGATTGCATGAAGAGAAACTTCTTGCAATCCCTGCTAGGACGTTCCTGCTCGGGCAGATCATCCACATCCTCATCAGCATGCTGACAGCCCGAGTCTTCATGTGGCTGACTCATCATATCTAAGTCACCATCATAGGCGCCTGTATCGAGGAACCGAAGAGGGTCCTCCTCCATCTCCGCATACATTCTTTTTTCTATGGGGGTGATTACATCAACCACCATTGGACCCCCATCATCACGTCGTCCGCCGCTCTCACCCGAAACTACAGGCGCTGGTAATTGCGTAGGCAGGGTGGTGGTGTACATACCTGCTTATTGGTGTGTGGTTATTGGTGTGCCCTCAAACGGCTCCACACAAAGAAGATTCTTCGGCCATAGCAGCACCCAACCCTTGCAGCTTCCAATCCGCGGAGGGGTCTCATCGTCCTCTCCCCCTAGCCGTACTAGAGGAGGCAAATCCTCGTGCCCCGATTTCACACTTGACAAGGTAACCTTGAAGTGCCCACAGGGCATCGGCTGGCTATGGAACATGAGTTCCAAGGGCTTCATTATCACCCCCTTTCCCATGACAACCTTCTGGCCTTTGATCAAGTAGAGTATGGTGCACTTGGGTTTCGTCGGCCTGCAAACACATGTCTGCGGCGTAAAACATCCGGAAGGCAACGAAAATGGAATATTCTAGATATATGTTGGTGCGACATGTAATTACCGTGAAGACATCGAGCTCAGCCAAAGACGAAGGCCCGCCTAGCGCCCCAGACTGAGGACGGGCTGCTATGAACGGGTGCGGGTGCGGGAGCAGGCCCAGTTGCGTGACCAGCTGATGGTGCGGTGGTGTTGTTCACCGAGTTGCTCCCGACGAAACTGGGCATGGGGAAATCATGTACCATCTTGTTTGGATTTTCCTTCGTCCAGTTAATGATAGCCGGGATCAAGTTAGTAGCAAAATCAGTTCTGCAGGCATCTACAGCTACAGCGACCGCCTGCTGTAGCAACTTATTTTTCTCCTCGACAGCTTCTTTCGCTTCCTCAGCTGCTTTTTTCTCGAAGGCAAGCTTCACCTTCTCGTTGATGTTCGCCTGACTAAACTTCTTTTTCTACTTCTTGGCTTCCGGGCCCTCTTTGTAACCATGTGGCACCGTCTCCGGCATCGTGCACACGTCCAGATTGCGGCCTCTGGTCCAAAGGGAGTCCCTTAAGTTCGTTCAAGGCCCGGTTGAGACGGATGTCCCACATGGGCCTCATCGGTGAAGTAGGGCTTTCGACTACAAGCTGGAGTTGCTTCTCCTGCAGAAGTAACGTGAACCGTTTACGAATGTGTAGTCAACTTAATCAGAAGCTGAATGTAAGGTGGTAAAATAATAATTACCAGTAGTCTAATCAATTTCCTCGTGATCTGGTCTGCGTAAAAAACTTTCTTTTCCTTGTCCCACTTGTAGCGGGCCCTGATTAAGTCACGCTCTAAGGGGTTGGTGAACTTCGTGAAGGGGTCTAGGAGACCCGCGGCTTCACATTCCGCGTCCTCCTTATCCCATATGGGCCTTTTGCCAAGGTAGCTATGTCTTCCGAGGCGATGCTTCCCCGTGTTCCTTTGCTGAAGGCTCTTGAATTTCACAGCCTTAGCCTTTGCTGCCTCGGTAGCACAAGTGTCCTTGAACTTTTCGAACTCCTTTTTCGTAATCGTCAGATTTTCCTCCAAAATCTTGGACAGGGGTTCCTCAGCCTTAGTAGGTCGTTTCACCCTACCATTCCAAGAGGAAAAATCATTGCTGAACATGCCCATGGCATGATTGTTAATCTTTTTCATCTTCGGATCATCCCACTGTTGTTCTATGCTATCATCCCGGTTGGGGAACTTGAGTCTCTTGTGCAACTTCGTCAGGAGCAACTGCCTCAAATGTTCTTTACTACTTAAGTCATCGTTGTTGATGCTCGCGCATTCCCGTAGGATGCATCCTTCTTGGTTCCCATAGCACTTGTGAGGTTCTTCCGGCTCTAATGGCTCAAACTTGCCAGGGGCCATCTTTGTAATAACCAGTCATCCGATGTCGAGTTTGTTAGGTTTTCGTATCCTCTGCTTCTTCTTTTCGGTAATGGCATCGGTGCCGGTACCTTCCATGTCGGTATCTTCTCGGCCGGTACCTTCCCCGTCGGTCTCAGCGCCACCATCGATGCCGGCGCCATCAGTGTCGATGTTGGTGTCAGTACCATCATCGAAGCTGACCTGCAAACCTTGACTCTGCTTAGCAGACAAAAGGTTGAGGTACTATTGTTCACCCTCATAATCCATCTCGTATGCATCTTGGTCAGAAGGTCCGGTTTCTTCGTTGTTCGACATGTTTCCTATGATTAACTCTCCTCGTTTAATTCTAAAACTATAAAAAAATGAGAACCCGATATGCCTACTTTCTAGCAAAATTCATGCCAAAATTCACAGAAAATTTCGGCATGACCTTTGCTAAAAAGTGGACATATCAAGCGCCTGAAATTCACCGGAACATAAATGAATCAACATTCCGGCGAAACATAGGCCAGTCGGATCATTTACCCTTCACATAATCATCGTTTTCCAAATATGACATGTCCAAATATTACATGTCCAAATTCCAAATATCATCATTTTCCAAATATCACATGTCCAAATATCACATGTCACATAGCACAAGTCATTTTTCTTCACAATATTTGAAACTAAATTAACCTACTGCCCAAACTAAAACCTAAATAATTAATCGAAGAACCCTAGCTAACAGAGAGAGGAGGAGCGGTGGGGGGCTTGCAGAGGGTGCAGGGGCGAGGAGGCAGGACCGACGACGGCCGAGGTTGGGAAGTCGGGGGCAAGGGCGAGGTGGCCGGGGTCGGGAGCGAGCACCGGGGCCGGGGTCGAGGCGAGGGTGAGGTGGCCGAGGTTGGGGCGAGGGCGAGGTGGCCTGGGTCGGGGGCAAGGGGGCGAGCGGGACGGGGGCGAGTGCCGGGGTCGGGGGCAAGCGTAGGGGCGGAGACGAGGGGGGAAGAGAGAGTGGGGATTTGAGGGAGGAAGCAAAGGCGGGAAGAAGAAGATATTGGGGATTTGGGGGGTTAAGTCAGAATAGCAGTAGCGCATTTTAGCTAAATGCGCTATTGCTGACTTAGCTATAGTGCGTTTTGCCCAAGCGTGCTACTGCTATCGCAGATAGTTATAGCGTGTTTCCGTGGCTGCGCTGCTGCTTGTTTGACTAGTTGTAGCTTGTTATCAGAAAAACGCTACTGCTATAACGAGTACCTATAGTAGTTTTCCTGTTGGTTTCTTCTATTTTCTTTTCCTTTATTTTCTCTCCCTTCTCTTTTCTTCTTTTTCCGAGAGCAGGAATGAAGGGAAGGTGATACAATGTATATAACTAAGGTGGTATATATTGCATCATTTGACGGTTAAGTATGTATACAAAATAGGAACATATATATTACATCATTTGACCCATGCATAACGGCTAAGTGTGTACACGGTTCCTCGGCGTCGACGTCTTCATTTTTGAGTGAGCTTCTTTCCCTTCTTGTTTGTTGAAGAATAATTGATCCCCTCATTGTGACTTTTCCTTTTCCATGGTGTACAATCTTTCTTAGGTAATGTAGTATTGATTCTTCTTTTGATGTATACTTCATCGTCATTGTCATCTTCCCTCATTGGGTTGTCGTACTGGTCGTTGTCTTCCTCGTTGGCGACTCCATCCATTCCAATGATGTTCCTTTTGCCTCTCCTCACGACAACACAGCTGGGATTGCACGGGTCGGTTATGAAGAAGCACTGTGTCACGTGCTTAGCATGTACCAATGGCTCGTTTTTTGCGATAGCGTCCATGGTAGCACTCTTGGCGTCGAGTATAGTCATGGTAGTGGAATACTGGTTTTCTCTTTTGACATTCTTAGCCCATCTGACACGAAACATCGTTGCATTGTGCAGTCTACAGTAGTCAAGATCCCAGATCTCCTCAACCCTTCCGTAAAATCTCTCAGTTGCGTCCTTGTCGATGCTAGTCATGCATTCCGTCGTCACCCCTGAGTTCTGATCATCACTGTCCATATGTTTGGCCTCCATGTAGAACGTGTATCCGTTGATATCGTATGCCTGATAGGTGATGAGGTTGGGTGAGGGGCCATGTGCTAAAGCGTATATGATCAATCCGTCCTGTCGGTGGAACAAACCCTGGGCCGGTTGCCCTGACTGTGCATAGGCACAAGATCAAGATTGAAGCACCAGTCCAAGACAAAGAGCAAGGTACGAAGAAGACTCGAAGGACCAAACAGCTGATCAGAAAGGGCCAAGGCCATGACAGAGGAGCAAAATATCATCAAGGAATAAGCCTCCCTTGCCGGACAGGCGAGCCCGGCAAGGGGCGAGGCCACCCCCAAAATAAGATGGCCAAGGTGTCCCGGCAGGGCCTGCCGGGACTCACGGAGGCCACATCACTTCACCGACCGCTCCACCACGACTCGTGTCGTCAATCAGTGCGGTGTCAAGCCGCATAGTGATTAGGTGGCTACCATTCGCCACATGGCAGCCCCTTCCTACCAACAAAACCCACAGGTGACACCCGTCCTGTGACGTGTCAAACAAGCACGCGTGGAGCTGGCTAGATAGCCCGGCAAGCCTTGCCGGGTAACCAACGGCATGACACTAAGTGGTGCATTAAATGCACGTTGTCAGCCTGCAGAGTTAGGTATGATAGTACTATTTGCTATCATATTAGTGTCTAATGACTAATTTCCACTGTGGTGACCCCTTAGCCTATAAAAGGAGGCCCATGGAAACAGTTCGAGGAGTTGGAAAGTTAGATTGCTCGCACCCTCGTACGCGCGTAGTCACTACCACCCAGAAGCAACCCCTGCCGGGCAAGTGTACTACACACCACCACCACTTTTCCACCATTAGTCCACCAAACAGGAGTACGGTTCTACGCCTCGCGGCGGCCCATACCTAGGTAAATCTGCCCTTGTGATCTCTACCGCGCTACCCCACATTGGTCTATGTCGGTGTACTAAAGTAGGGGCACTCCTTTCTACCCCTTACTTGTGCGTGGGTAGTCAGAGCCATAGGACAAAGCCACACTTAGCAGGGGAAAAGGGAGGAGTCGAAGCCACAAGAACAATCAGCGCAACACCAAAGACCGAGACCACGGAGAGCAGATGGACAAAGCAGGTTTCCGTGGCAAGACCCTTGCCGGGGAAGCCTCTACAGCCCCGGCAAGACCCTTGCTAGGGAAGGTCGCCCACACTAGCGGAGTGAGCGACCCTCGAACCCACGGTCTCCAACACCATCAACTACGTTGGTCCAGGTCTCGAGAGGCACCTCCATGGTGGCATGCAGATCTTTGTGAAGACAAAGAATATTCAAGATCAGATGAGAATCGGAAGGCAATGATCCTCGACAAGATCCTTGTCAAGGAAACCCGCAAGACCCCCAGCAAGATCCTTGCCGGGGACGACAGCGCGCCACGGCAAGACCATTGCCGGGCCAACCGGCAGGGCCCTTTGAGGGAGTTCCGGACTAGGGGGTGTCCGGATAGCCGAACTATCATCATCGGCCAGACTCCAAGACTATGAAGATAGAAGATTGAAGACTTCGTCCCGTGTCCGGATGGGACTTTCCTTGGCGTGGAAGGCAAGCTTGGCGATACGGATATGTAGATTTCCTACCATTGTAACCGACTCTGTGTAACCCTAGCCCTCTCGAGTGTCTATATAAATCGGATGGCTTTAGTCCATAGAAAAAACAACAATCATGCCATAGGCTAGCTTCTAGGGTTTAGCCTCCTTGATCTCGTGGTAGATCTACTCTTGTAACACACACATCATCAATATTAATCAAGCAGGACGTAGGGTTTTACCTCCATCAAGAGGGCCCGAACCTGGGTAAAACATCGTGTCCCTTATCTCCTGTTACCATCCGGCTAGACGCATAGTTCGGGACCCCCTACCCGAGATCCGCCGGTTTTGACACCGACATTGATGCTTTCATTGAGAGTTCTTCTGTGTCGTCACCGATAGGCTCGATGGCTTCTTCGACCATCATCAACGACGTAGTCCAGGATGAGACCTTTCTCCCCGGACAGATCTTCGTATTCGGCGGCTTTGCACTGCGGGCCAATTCGCTTGGCCATCTGGAGCAGATCGAAAGCCACGCCGCTGGCCGTCAGGTCAGATTTGGAAGTTTCAACTTCACAGCTGACATCCACGGGGACTTGATCCTCGATGGAGTCGAGCCACAGCCGAGCGTGCCATACTGTCACGGCGAGCATGATTTAGCTCTGCAGCCGGACAGTACCCTGGAGGCCGCAGTCGAACCCGCTTCGATCTTCAATTCGGAGCCGGCTGCGCAGATCGGGGACGGATGGCTAGACACCGCCTAGGGGGCTGCGACCTCTACGGCGATAGAGCCGAACACTGATCTTGTCCCTCATAAAGATCGTGACTCCGAGGTGCCGGACTCCTTGCCGGACTTCGAACCTCCTGCGCCCCCTCCGATCGAATCCGATTGGGCGCCGGTCATAGAGCTCACCGCAGCGGACATCTTTCAACTCTCACCTTTTGGCGACATCTTGAGTTCGCTAAAGTATCTCTCGTTATCAGGATAGCCCTGGCCAGACTACGGTCAGGTAGGTTGGGATGCGGACGACGAAGAAATTCAAAGCCCACCCACCACCCACTTGGTAGCCACTGTCGACGATCTAACCGACATGCTAAACTATGACTCCGAAGACATCGACGGTATGGACGACGATGCCGGAGACGACCAAGAACCGGCGCCTATCGGGCACGGGAAAGCCACCCCATCTCATGACGTATACATGGTGGATACACCAAAAGGAAGCGATAATGAGGAAATGTGGGACGTGGCGAAGGACAACTCCCCAACAAACAACCAAAGCGGCGACGCAGGCGCCGACCGAAGACCGGCATCGATAAAAACGGAACCCATACGGACCCGGCCCTAGAGCAGGGCTAGGCAGTGGACGACGCACATGTCAACAAGCAGCCAGCCGAACATAAACTGGACAAGCAACCCATCCCCGGCGAAGATGATCTCACATCACCAGAACATATGAATCTTCATAAAAGGCTCGTCGCCACTGCAAGAAGTTTGAAGAAGCAAAAGCGGAAGCTCAAAACAGCGGAGGACGCACTCAGAATGAGATGGAGCAAAGTACTCAACAGCGCAGATAAACATGGCGCTAGTCACCAGACAAAGAGCTATCCAAAGCGCAAGTTGTTGCCCGAATTTGACAAGGAGGCCTTAGAGCCCCCGCAGTAAAAAAAGAAAGAAGCCGACTGGCCGGATAGACGACCGGATGACAGGCCAAGAGCAACAAGGGGCGCCGCACACAAGCCGGCACACGATCAGCATAAAGATCATCGGAAAAAGGACGACCCAGTCAGGTCTATTTATGGGCCAAAATAGAAGACTCCAGGAAGGAACATAACCCGCCAAGCATTTGAAGACAACGGCACACCCAAATATAGGGGCGCCGCACACACACTATGTTTCACCGACGAGGTACTGGATCATGGATTTCCAGCGGGATTCAAACCCGTAAACATAGAAGCATACGATGAAACAATAGACCCCAGAGTCTGGATTGAGGATTACATCCTACACATACATATGGCCAGAGGAGACGATCTCCATGCCATAAAATACCTACCCCTGAAGCTCAAAGGGCCAGCTCGGCATTGGCTTAAAAGCCTCCCAGAAAATACCATTGGAAGCTGGGAAGAGCTTGAGGATGCGTTTCGAGCAAATTTTCAGGGGACCTATGTCCGTCCTCCGGATGCAGACGATTTAAGTCACATAACTCAACAGCCCGGAGAGTCAGCACGCAAATTCTGGAATAGGTTCCTCACTAAAAAGAACCAAATAGTCGACTGTCCGGACGCTGAAGCCTTAGCAGCCTTTAAACACAACGTCCGAGACGAATGGCTGGCC
Source organism: Triticum aestivum (assembly GCF_018294505.1). NCBI lineage: Eukaryota > Viridiplantae > Streptophyta > Magnoliopsida > Poales > Poaceae > Triticum > Triticum aestivum. Next base: position 364,070,314 of record NC_057801.1, on the reverse strand, counting down.
AGACACCTCGGCCAGGAAAAACCAAGAACAATGGCCGCACTAACAAGCCTCATGACCCGCTTTTGCGCAAGGGAAGATAGCTGGCTGGCTAGGTGCAGCACCAGCGACCCGAGTACATCCGAAGTTAGGGATGGAAATGGGAAATCACGACGCAGAAAAGATCAGCGCCGGAATAAGGAAAAAGGCCCGAATAGTACGGCGGTCAATGCCGGATTCAAAAGCTCTCGGCCGAACAACAAAACACTGCCCCTCAAGGACAACAGTGACGAGCTATCCAACCTAAATAAGATTCTGGACAGACTATGTCAAATACATGGTACCCCCGGGAAGCCTGCAAACCATACCCACAGAGATTGTTGGGTCTTCAAACAGTCCGGCCGACTTAATGCCGAACACAAGGGGCTCGACACACCAAGCGAAAGTGACGAAGCCCAAAAGCAGCACTCCGGAAAACAGAAGACTTTCCCACTAGAAGTAAAAACAGTGAACTCACTTCATGTGATAACACGAAAAGACAGCGCGGCACCTGCAATACCAGGACACCGGCCGCAGAATGGGGATAGACCACACCAAAATTCGCCATAGCAGCACTTCCTTTAAAGGAGTGACGCCAGGCCTTTAAGCCAATTATACAGGCTCTGTACCACTAGAGGTTGTGTTCGGTTCATCCGACAACCTCCATCGCGAAAAGCTCACTACCCATCGCCCCAGTCAAACAGTAGCCCTTAAGCACTACTGGGGCGCGCAGCTTTCGCCAGCCCTAACGCAATACCACATTACGCGTTTTTTACGCTTAAAAATGCCCGGTCAACGTGGCATAATTTCATTAAAAAGTAACTCCGAGTGTTCCTCGACCACGGAGAACGTGAGACTGCCTCGACAGCCACACACTAATCAGACCTCACGGGTCAAAGCCCCTAAAAACAGGTCATTCAGACCTCGGACATGGTTAGGCGAGTCTGGCAAGGGGCTTCCCAACCGCATATCCCCTTTATAAGGGGCTGCGTGTATAAATGATGAGAGCCAATAAAGCTCAATTTTCTTCCTTTTATTCTATTTTTATACAACCTCTGCACGATATTTCTTGGAAACTAAGTCCTTCTCTTTTACAGATGAAGCACGTGCTACACCCGTCCAGGATACAGCACAACGGAGACACAGGCGCAGACGTGCAGCAGGGACCCGTTTCAAGGATTCTTTTCAGATTAAGACCCTGCGTCAACCTTTCTTACTGTCTCTTGTTGATACACATCCCCCGGATTCAAACCATAACCGAGGAGGAGGCTGGCGTTTTGGCATCGGCCGCGTCAGAAGTTCCCGCCTGAACCTGGACACTAGGGGCTTAGGGCATCGTTCTGCCCGGTATCATAAAGACCGAACACCTCAGGGAGTGTTCGGCGTCTCGAGTTAGGCCTTATAAGCATCAGCTCCGAATCATGTCTTTGGTCAAATGTTGGGTTTGCATGGCTCCTGTGTTTTGATGCCTTACGTTTCGTATCATCGGCTAACGCGGCACCAGGAGAACTACTGCGATTGTGCCCCGGTTCGGCCGGGCGAGCACCTCAGTAGAGAAAGCCGAAAACTGACTGTCATGATATAGCGAGAGACTGGTCAACCACTCGATCGACCACTGGAATGTTTAGAATTCCTCCGCTTTGATGAAGGACCGCTTCCCGGTCAGGCACATACGCGCCCCGAAGTTCGGAGAGGAGCGGTGCCGCTAGGGGCTATATAGTAGCCCCACATTCGAGCTCCTATGGCTAAGTGAAAGTAATAAAGCATTATAGTCCGGTTGCCTAGTTTGCTACGCTATCACCTCCCTACAAGGACCAAGACATTGGATTAAGTGTGAAAAAGCGCTTTTCTTTTTGCAAACACCCCCGCACCATGTGCGTGGGGGCTGAAGCCGAAGACTGCAACTTTCAGGTTATTCATACATATACGGCCGCACAGGAGATAGTTCAATACTTGAACACACAAGTATAAAGAGTTATTGCATTATAAACATGATCTCACAAATCATACATGTCATTCAAACATAACATCTTTCGAGCACTGCGACTCTATTATACGAGCGCCCTGCAGGACTTCCTCAAAATAGTGCTCGGTGGGGAATCGGCTTTTGTCCGAACCCCGGGATGCAACAGCGGTGGCATCCATCTCCGCCCAGTATGTCTTACCACGGGCGAGAGCCATCCGTGCACCTTCTATGCATGCCGACCGCTTCATCGCCCCAATATGCGGCACCGCCCCAAGGAATTGCTGCAACAAGCCAAAATAACTCTTCGGCTTGGGCCTTTTCGGCCACAGATGAGCGACCACATCCGACATGGCTAGTCCGGACAATCTATTCAGCTCAGCCCACTCAACCAGCCGATCACTCAACGGAAGTGGACGCTCCGTACTATGGAATTGAGACCAGAAAAGCTCTTCCATTTCATGACCCTCCTGGCTTCGAAAGTGCACGACTGCGTCCGCCGCACTCGCCGCCAAGTCCAGATAAGGATCCTCCGCACCGTACAATCGGCCCAGCTAAGCATACTTCGGATCCGTGAACTTCCTACGCAGCATAAAGGGCTTTCCAGCCACAATGTCTTCGACCTGACGCAGTTCCTCCTTCATAGCCCGCATCGCACTACGTGCATCCTTGGCTTCGGCGTCGGCCTTCTTCAGGTCCTCTTGCTCCGCTCGGCGTTCTCCTTCAAGAACCTCCAGGCGGTCGGTAGCAACTTTTAATTTCGTGGCCATTCCGGCCATCTCCTCCCTGCTTCGGCAGTGAGCAGCCTTCTCGGCTTTCAGCTCTTCCGCTGCCTTCGAGGCAGCCGCCTCGCTTTTTCTGGCTTGCTCCTTGGCCCGAGCAAGTTCTGCTCGAAGGCCTTCCACAGCAGCAGCACCATCTGTATCAAGCATACAAATTGTAAGGAATGGGCGTCAGCTCCCTTACTAGGCGACCGCGGAGCAACCACATACCTTGTGACTCATCAAGTCGTTTATTAACCAGCGAGATGTCCGCATCCGCAACGTCGAGTTGCCTCTTCAGTTCGGCAACTCCATCAGTCCGGCTGGCCACCGAACGTTCCGCCACCTGCATAGGAAAGGCGACAATCTATAACTGAGATTATGATCCTCGGCACGCTGTCGCTTTCGACAGCATACCAAGTCTGAGGGGCTACTATCTATACAGGGCGCACTTCATGTGCAAAACTGTCAAAAGGTAGGTCATTTTTTGCGTACCTCAAATCCCGTCAGCAAACTTCCGACGGCCTCACACAACCCGCTTTCGGCGGACGAGATCCTCTCAATCACCATACCCATTAATGTGCAGTGATCTTCTGAGATGGCGCCCTCTTAAGCAAATCTTGCAGCTCCACCGGCCGTACTCTAATGGGTGTCGAACTCTCTGGCCCCGCCGGACTCGGGGAGACCCTCCGTGACGACACCTCAGGGTCGTCCGCCCCGCGCGATGGGGTGGCAGATGGAGACGTTTCACTCTCCATCATCTCCGGACGAAGGTCTCCCGAAGATGAGTTGTGCTGAGATGGGCTGAGATCCGAACTACAAGGTGAAAACTTCGGTTACCCTTAGAAATTAAACAGGGATGTCCACTATTACAAAATCTCCCCTTTTTACTTATGGCTTGCTAGAGGGCTGATTCCTCCGAGGAGACAGTTCGGCCGGGGCTCTTCCCGGCACAAGACCTTCCGGTACAGATTTCTTTCCCCGCTTTGAGGCCTTGGCCTCCGGGTCTTCGGAAGCGGTCCTCTTCTCTCCCTGGAACGAGGGACTCTCGATTCCCCCCTTACTAAAAGCCTCCATGGCTGAGGAGGTAGATCCCTTGTGTCCTCCTTCGCCCTCCTCCGAAGGTGCAACCTCTAACATCTTGATTAACACGGGATCCTGCGTGGTCTCAGGGAGGGGGGCCGGACATCGTATTAGTTTTTCTTGCGCTATCCACTCCTGTCCAAGGGATAGCTGGTTAAAAGGCAAACCCACATTAAATGAATGGACGGTGTGTCCGGACACAAGGCTACTTACTTGAGTATCCGGGCGATTGCAGCTTAGGCCAGCATCCTTGGTCAATTCCGGACGCATCTCTTGTGATCCGAAGAACAGTTTGTACATCTCCACGGGTGTCAAACCCATGAAGTGTTGAAGAGCTGGTGGCCCCTCTAGATTGAATTCCCACAAGTGGAGGGGGCGACGTTTGCAGAGCAGCAGGCGCAGGATCAACATAACCTGTATCACTACGGCCAGATTGATCTCCCTTTCTTGGAGGCCTCGGATCCGGTCCTGCAACAGGGGAACATCCTTGGACGGCCCACAGTCACGCCCCTTGTTGACCCATGACGTCAGCCGCTGCGGAGGGCCTGAGCGGAAGACGGGCGGCAGCCTCTGCCTGCTGCCCCTGGGAGCGGTGATATAGAACCACTCATGTTGCCCCAAGACGAGATCCTCCTGAAAAGAGCCCTCCGGCCATGGAGCATCGTCCCTCTTGCTTATAACCGCCCCTCCGCACTCTGCTTGACGCCCCTCAATCACCTTCGGCTCCACATTGAAGGTTTTGAGCCACAAGCTGAAGTGGGGGCTAGTGCGGAGGAAGGCTTCGCAAACGACGATGAATGATGAGATGTGGAGGATAGACTCCGGAGCCAGGTCATGGAATTCCAGCCCATAGTAAAACATGAGCCCCCTCATGAAGGGATCCGTCGGGAGGCCTAAACCCCGACGGAGGTGAGACACGAACACGACGCTCTCGCCACGCTCGGGAGTAGGAATAACCTGCCCTCGGGCAGGCAGCCTATGCGAAATCTCGTAGGTTAAGTACCTGGCGTCTCTTAGCTTTAGCACGTCCTCTTCCGTGACGGAGGAGGGCATCCACCGGCCTTATAGGTTGGGGCCGGACATTGTCGACGATCGAAGGTAGCCGAATATGGAGCCTTGGGTGTTGGAACTCAGGGCGAGGGGCGGATTCGATAGAGGATTGAAGGAAAAGAACGGGCCTTGGTCTCATTATAAAGAGGGAGAATACCAAGAGCCGCCCCCGTGACCGTTTGGAACCCGCCTTCGATGGAGGGGGCGTGGTAACGGGCGCAGTTGGGTTACCCACGTCCGTATTGATGGGAATTCCGGGATAAGGGGAACACGATCTCTGCTTCGACAAGACGTGGCAAGGAAACTGCCTCGCTAAATGCGCTGAGGTGATACAATAAAAACAATTCGAGTAAAGGCTTGGTAATGGTGTGACGTCACGCCACAAAATATGTCAGCAGATTGAACTTGTGTAATATTATTCTCTCTACGGTGGTACGTGGAATTTATTTTTGCAGAGACGGACACTATCCTGGTGTACACAATCTTCTATAAATTATTCGGAGGAAGAACCCGCCTTGCAATGCCGAAGACGACATGCGCACAGGACTCGTCGTCATTGAAGCCTGGTTCAGGGGCTACTGAGGGAGTTCCGGACTAGGCGGTGTCCGGATAACCGAACTATCATCATCGGCCGGACTCCAAGACTATGAAGATAGAAGATTGAAGACTTCGTCCCGTGTCTGGATGGGACTTTCCTTGGCGTGGAAGGCAAGCTTGGCGATACGGATATGTAGATTTCCTACCATTGTAACCGACTCTGTGTAACCCTAGCCCTCACCGGTGTCTATATAAACCGGATGGCTTTAGTCCATAGAAAAAACAACAATCATGCCATAGGCTAGCTTCTAGGGTTTAGCCTCCTTGATCTCGTGGTAGATCTACTCTTGTAACACACACATCATCAATATTAATCAAGCAGGATGTATGGTTTTACCTCCATCAAGAGGGCCCGAACCTGGGTAAAACATTGTGTCCCTTATCTCCTGTTACCATCCGCCTAGACGCACAGTTCGGGACCCCCTACCCGAGATCCGCCGGTTTTGACACCGACACCCTTCCAAGGGCGTCAGCGGGGCCACTGCCAGGCCCGCGCCAACCAAGTCTCCACCGCCGTTCACATGCATCTGCCAGCCCAACCAGCTGGGCAGGCACCTGTGTGGCAATATGCAGCTTCCAGGCCAACTCAGCACACGCCTGCGTGGTGGCATGCAGATCTTCATGGAGGCTCCACCACCGCACCACCTCAGCTGCTTGCCTGCCTACATGGCGCCACATGCATCGCTGGCCAGGGCGCGTGTCGAAGCGAGGAGGAGACGCGACGGACAGGATGAGCCTCGCTCCCATCCCCGATAAAGCAAGAGGACACCTAAGCTACGCATTAAATGCGCCTTGTCCTGTAATACGAGCGATAAGCTCATAGCACTATAGGCCTTTCCACCTCCTGTGTGCCACTATGGCAACCCCTTTCGACTATAAAAGGAGGCCCATGGCGTACTGGAGAGGGATTCAGCTCTTTTGAACCACGCAGCCACCGTAGCTAGTTCAAGAGCTCAAGAACACTCAATACATCCACCAAAGCAGGACTAGGGTTTTACGCATCCTCGCGGCCCAAACCTGGGTAAACGATCCTTGTGCTGACTGCTAATCCTGCTCTTCTCACAGCCCTGCGCCCCGGCAACCATAGTAGGGATTCTTGTGATCCTATAGGTGTCGTTTCCCACTGACATCTTTGGCGCGCCAGGTAGGGGGCGCAATTGTGAGAATCTGGTCTGGTAGTTGGCCTAGCAGTTCTTCATCGCCATGGCTCCTAAGAAGAAGATGACCACGGCGATCGGTTCATCCGGGACCGGACTGCCAGTACCGGTGCGGACCAGTAGGGGGCCACGTGCAGAGAGAACCATGGCGCGGCCCGCGAACATCCACATCACCCAGGTAGTCCAGGCCTGGTGAGCACCGTCGTTCGTAGGCCAGGCGACGAGCCATGCGTCGCGGGCTCCAGAGACAGAGTGGGGCCCCCCGCAGGCAGCGCAGGACCCTCCAGGGGCGTCGCCGTGCCGCCAAACGGCGGCCAGGTAACCTCCAAGACACCAACACCGGCGCCCACGGCGCGCTCTTCTCAGGTCGTGCACGATGAGAAGCGCCGCCCTGCTGGTGACCCTGGGCGCCGCCCAGGGAAGAGTCCCATGCGCCCTTCACATTATGAGGAGGGCCAGCATGCGCGCCGAGGTGCTGGCGAGGTGGCGGACGACTGCGGGGCCGTGATGGGGCTCCTTCTAACGCGGTTAGAAGTCGAAGCGCATCGTGGTCCACACAGCTTTCACCGCCACCCACGCCAGCAAAAGCCCTAGCATGCGCACAGCTGCTCCTCGACTTTCCTCCCGCTACAGAGAAGCTTGACGAATGGAGGGCCACTATCCGGAGCCTCATCGGCATCGCTAACAATGACGAGTTGCAGCCGGCGGGACCCATAGGTCATCGCTCCGTCGAGCCACCGCATGCCAGCAGAGGTCGGGCCGGAGGCGATGCGGCCACGGTGCACTCCCCTCCTCCATACCGGCCACCGCGGGTGTCGGTCCGTCGCGACGACGCTCGTGATGATATCTCCATAGCGTCGTCCGACCCGCGAACCCACTGCGACCAACGCCAAGTTCTTCAGGAGCGAGCCCATGAAGATGCTTGAACCACCATCGAGCGCCGGCGTGACTTGCGCCACCAGTCGGACAGGCGGGCAGGGCCCACTACGGACCACCCAACACCGGGAGGCTACAGCGGCCTACCCTACGAGATGGGTTGTCCGGCCTTCACCCGTGAGCTGCTCCAGTTCCAGTGGCCCTCCCACCACACGTTCAAGCCCGACGTTGGCGAGAAGTACAATGGCAAGACTCACCCGTCGGAGTTCCTTAGCATCTACACCCATCGCAATGCAAGCTGTTGGGGCCCGCGACGATAAGGTGCTTGCCAATTACATCCCGTTGGCACTCAAGCCCAATGTTATGTCATGGTTGATGCACCTGCCGGTGGAATCCATTTCTTCTTGGGCGGATCTATGTCATGAGTTTGTTGGCGCCTTTACTGGAGGCCACCAAGCTCATGGCTAGGCGAGCGATTTGCACATCATCCCCTAGAAAGAAGGAGAAAACTTGCGTAAGTACATCCAAAGGTTCTGCCGAGTGTAGTACAACATTCCCGACGTTCATCCTGCCGCTGTGATCAGTGTGTTCCATCAGAATGTGTGCAATCACAAGATGCGTGAGGAGCTGGCGATGAACAAGGTCAAGGATGTGGCTGAGCTTTATGTTCTACCCGATCGGTGCGCTCGCGCTGAAGAGGGAAGGAAGTACCCCGGCGAAGATGTCGGCGCGGAAACCAACTCCATGGATGATACCACAACCCCGGCAAAGAAGGGGCCGGCGTCGTAACAGGAAGCGCAAGGCCAAGATCGTGCTTGCCGTCGAGGGGTCCGACGATACTGGCGCCACCAAGAAACCCAAGGCGAGTGACCCCGGCAAGGAGGTTGCCGGGTGTGTCGCTTGCCGGGCCTTGGAGGCTGCCGATAAGCCAGGGGGCTCCGACAAGCAGTATTGCAAGATCCACCGCACCAAGGGCCATGACCTCCAAAACTGCCGGCAAGTGGAGCTGCTCGCTTAGAGGCAGAAAGCCGAGTATGAGCGGAGGGACAAGGATAAGGGCCAAGAGGGTGCCGAGGGATCCGGCAAGAAGCATGGCGGCCAAGGAGGCCGCCCCGGCAAAGATAATCAGCTGGAGAGGCCCGCTCGGGGCCACGACAAGAAGCAGGAAGACAATGATCACAACGAGGACGGTGAGTCCGGCGACCACGAGGTCCAGAAAGCCACAGAAGCCATGTGTGTCGATGGTGGTGCCTCGCTGCGTACATCCCACCGCCAGCTCAAGCAGTGGGCGCGTGAGATCACAGCGGTGGAGCCATCGTTCGACGCACGGAAGCCGCTGAAGTGGTCCAGCACGCCTATCATCTTCGACACCGAGGACCATCCTGACCGCACTACCGCGGTCGGGTGCTTGCCATTGTTAGTTTCACCAACAATCCGCAACCTCAAGGTGATGAAGATGTTGGTTGAAGGAGGGGCCGGTCTAAACTTGATCTCGCCTGTCGTGATCAAGAGGCTGCAGATCCCTGATGGAGACCTCGAGGAGACGGGCACATTCCAAGGGGTCAACCCAGGGAGGAGCCAGCAGAAGGGAAAGGTCATGCTGCCCGTGACGTTCGGAGGCGAGCTGAACTACAGGACGGAGAGGATTGTCTTTGATGTAGCCGAGATCCCCTTGCCCTACAACGGGATCCTCGGCTGCCCGGCACTAGCCAAGTTCATGGTGGCTTCACATTACGCCTACAACACACTGAAGATGCCCGGGCCGATGAACATCATCACCGTCCCCTCCGACAAGAAAGACGCGTTGATTTGCGCCGACCAACTCTACTGGGAAGCAGTTGCAGCAGCTGCCGCCAAGGCACCTGCTCCTACCGACGGAGTCCCAGGAGGGAAAAAGGCCGGGGAGACCCCTCGCACCCACTCCGTCCAGCGCACCTCTTTGGGGTGTTGCGCTCCCATTGAGGACGTGCCAGGGAGCTCCACCGGCAAAAGCAAGAAGTCCAGAGCTGCACCACCAGAGACCAAG